>NW_010238533.1:0-9918 GCF_000690775.1 Eurypyga helias | reverse complement strand
AAAAAAAATACAAACAAGTTTGTGCGCATCCATTAAGCATCCATGGCGTTCCCATCAGCTTCCCGCAGCGTGCCTGTCGTGTGGCGGGATGTAAAGTTGAACCCCCGAAGCGCCCCGATCCGGGCACGCCTTCCGCAGTGTCCTGCTGAGGCCGTTGTAAACGAAGGGGTTTGAGCTCCGGAGCCAGGATCAGGATGCAGGCTCTTGTTCCGGTGCTGAATGGATTAAAGACGGATGGGAGTAGTGGAATTGCTGTGCCACGGTCATCTCCTGAAAGTTGTCGGGATGTCTGTACTTGGTGTGACACAGTTTTGTTTTAGTGGTGTTGTCAGATTACAAAGGAGAAGGGCCGCTCTGATTGAGGGTACCTCTATTTCTTCAGCTGCTGTTGCTCTGCTGTAAAAAGGGCTCACTGAAAGGGCGGCGCTGGGAAAGCAATGATGGGCAGTCAAAATGGCTTTTTTCCCCTCAAAACCAGACCTTCCAGCCTCTGCCGTGCGCTGAGGTTGATTTTCCTGCCGTACGGGGAGGGCGAACGGTTTGAAGCTGCTGTTGATTTTGCAGGAGGCAATGCTGTTAAATGGGGTCTTTTTCTGCCGGCGCTAACGTACGTGCTCTGCTTTGCTTTTCTTCCAGATATGGACGTGTCGAAAGTGTCAAAATACTCCCCAAGAGGGGGTCGGAAGGCGGAGTGGCGGCGTTTGTGGATTTTGTGGACATCAAAAGTGCGCAGAAGGCACACAACTCTGTCAACAAAATGGGAGATAGAGACCTACGGACGGATTATAATGAACCAGGAACCATTCCCAGTGCTGCTCGGGGATTGGATGATACAGTTTCCATAGCATCTCGTAGTAGAGAGGTTTCTGGGTTCAGAGGAGGTGGTGGGGGGCCCACTTACGGCCCCCCACCATCGCTTCATGCACGGGAAGGACGTTATGAGCGGAGACTTGATGGGTAAGTTCCAAGGTTTCTCTAGGCAGGTATTTTGTATTTGATATGGTGAGAAACACAAACTCCTATCTAGGGCCCCCAGATGGATTTAAAATTTTGGGAATTATCTATGTTTCCTATTTTGGGTTGGAAACGGAAGTGATTTCTATCCCAGTGGCTGGTACCTTGTGGATCCATAGAGGATGTTTTCCGCAGCTGGTTGGATATCTACACTTGAAATAAGGTGGTTTTAAGATGGAAGATTTCCTTTGGCCAGCACCGTTATTGGAGTTACTCTTTTCTAGAAGTAACGATCCCATTTCTTGGATAATATTAAGGCCTTGCTCGGATGTATCCCTGCTGCCAGATGGAGCTATCTTACTCTACAACATGTGGTGAAGTTCTCTGTGGAGTATCTTCGGAATACTAGAACCTAAAATTCCGTGAAAGCTTGATGCCTAGATCTCAGTTCTCACTATACGCAGTTGGTATGTTAATTGGATTGTCACCACAAAATTTCTAGTAGACGTTAATGATGCAGCCCCTTGGATTCTACAGACAACACTTAGCCATGGAAATAACGCTTGGATGGAGAAGACCGAAGGCAGCTGGTGATGTTTCCATTTTGGATCTACATCATTTCCAAGTTATTGGGATTATTCTTTCTGATGGTATTGGCAAAAAGAGATGATGGACATGACTAAATTTTGGAAATTATAGTGTTCTTTTTTAATGCTGGGATAAGAACTACTGCCTTGAATTTATTGGATGGTATACAGTCAAGACGCCAGTAGCCATGGGGAGTGGATTACTATCTAGTCTCTTAAAAAGCTCTTTGCTACTACTCCACATTAAACATACTTTAGTTTTAAGGACGTGGTGCTAATGCCAGTTTGTGGATACGCCAGTGAGAAGTGACTGGGCTGGATGGTTACAAAGGCGGCTAGAGGATGCCTGCTGGCCAGCAGCGCTGAGCGCCCTCGTGCATCTTCTGCCAGCTGCTTGATCCAGACTTAGGGCTGGAAATTAAAATAATGGATCTATTTAAGTGCCTACTGTCTCAAGAAAGACGTCTGGGGGTTTCAGAGTTACGGTTTCAGTCTGGGACTACTTCCTGCCAGTGGAATTTTTTTGGTTTTGTCTTGTCACTAAGATTTTTTTCTTTTTTTTTTTTTTTCTTGTTGATTCATCTAAAATATCATTTGACACCCTTGCCCATTAAGAAGGTGGATTACCCCTGTAAGAGGGGCCAAAATTGGGGAAGTTATGTTCACAATTCTCTCCCTAGATTTAATTGGGAATATAGGTCGTGTTTCCACACTTGGAAAAGGTTGGTATGTCCTGCCCTGTGTATATTAGCCCCTCTCCTAACCCAAGTCAAACCCTCTCTTTCCACTAACTCCAGTAGTACTTAGTACTAATAGATAAATCAAAAAAGCACTGTAGCTGTTAGATTTTCAGCTCTGCTAGCTCCTCTGTCTGTCTTCTGTGTCCTTTTCATGGATGAGGACTTTGTTCTTTTATGTCAGCTACCTAGCAGTAACCCTCTAGAAAATACTGCTTTTTCTCTTACCTCATTAAATCAGCGTTCACTGATTAACACTTTGTAGGATGCTAAGTGCAATCATTTATAAAATTGTTGATCTTCAAAAGGGGGGAAAAAAAACCAAGAGGCACGGGTTTCTGTGCCAGATCCTGAAATACCTGTCAAAATGCCATTGTTGCGAGCGAGAGATAATGAAAGTAGAAAGGCAACAATGAATCTCAGGCGGATGTATAAGTTAATGATGTTCTGTTGACTGGTTAGGTGGTTTCTTTGTATATAATCCGAGAGAAGAAACGCAGGCAAAACATGAGCCAGCTCTGTAGAAGGCTTGAAAATGAGTTGCAATTTAACAACAGGGGATGAATGTATTTAGAGGATTAAGGGTCTAGTGATTCATGGGAGAGGGAATGGCAGGAACTTCCTGAGATGCCAGTCGAAAAAGATTCGAATTTTTCAGTTTACAAAAGAAACCTGAAATATTTCTGCCATTTTAAATAGAAGGCAGACCCGTGAGGCAGGAGAGGAGGAGGAAGCGCAAGGCAGAATCGGGTTATTAGGATTCAGGGCCTCGATGTGACTAATGATGGATTCTGCAGGAAGAATCCGAGAGAGAAGGCTGACAAAAAGAAGGTTGAGGTGTCCTTCATAAGACGGATAATTAAATTTTAAATTAACTGTGGCCACCCTGACATATTTGGGATTTTTGAAAGTGTTTTTTAAACATTCAACGTAATCATTCTTGATCTCTGGTTCTGCGGACGTGGCTTAAGACACACGATCCCGGTACTTGTCCACATTGGATTCGGAATGTTCTTTTACCTTTACCTGCCAGTCTTACGTCTCTTTATTTGAGAGATGACACTGACGTTCTTAGAACGTAAAGCCTGGCCCAGCTGACATCCAGAATGTTGGAAATACTGAACCAAAATGGACCGTAGCTACTAGAAAGTGTTGTGCTGGCGGAGACACGCGTTCTGTGACTGCAGTAAGAGCAGCAGTCTCAACAGAGAAACGCCTGCTGAAAACCTGAATTTGTACTCCTTGTTTAGGGCCTTAGTGCCTTTTTGGGGCCCGCGCCCTTGCAGTTTAAGTGTTCTGACATAAACTGTCCCAATGCATCTTTAGCTTGGGTGAGACTCGAGTGTAGCAAAATTCCCTCTAAGAGGGTGAAATATTGTAGAACAGCAACAAGAAACCCCCTGATTTTCTGGGTCTTTCCTATGGGTTATGCTACCCCTTTTGAAAGCAGCTTCTTACCTCTGGGTCATGCTTTGCACGGAGGCTTTCATGGCTACAGCCCAATTGGCGGTGCCGTTTTTGCAGAAGCATAATTAGAAGAGCTCCAGTAATTACCAAATTCCAGAAAAATTTCTGAAGCTCTTAAGCAAAAATGGAGGGGCAGGGGATGTGGAAGTTAATTGTGCTGGTCACAAACATGTTTTCCTTGTTTACGGAAAAGGAAAAAAAACCCAAATGCAACTTAAACGAGGATTCTGTGCTGAAAAGCAGGTTTTTTTCCTGTGCTGGCAAGATGCTGGTCATGAAAGCCCGATACTGTGATTAAACCAAATGATTGCTCAGCTTTGTCGTATACGAATGTAACTCTGGAGTCAAGTAAAATGTTTCTACTTGAGTTTGTTAGTGTTTGCTTAATAGGTTACTGCTGTTTAGCGGAGAAGCAGTCGCAGAAATAAGTTCAGTGCTGACGTGAATGTTTGCATGATTTGCTTTTAGCTGTGCTTGCCCCTTTCTGATGAAGTATTTTTCCCCCTTCCTAAATGCAGGGCTTCAGATAACAGGGAGCGTGCTTATGAACATAGTGCCTATGGACACCATGAGCGGGGGACGGGAGGATTTGATCGGACGAGACATTACGATCAGGATTACTATAGAGATCCTCGAGAGCGGACTTTACAACACGGGCTCTATTATACTTCTCGGAGTCGAAGCCCGAACCGTTTTGATGCTCACGACCCCCGTTACGAACCTAGGGCCCGGGAGCAGTTTACATTGCCCAGTGTGGTACACAGGGATATCTACAGGGATGATATTACACGGGAGGTACGAGGCAGAAGGCCAGAGAGGAATTACCAGCACAGCAGGAGTCGGTCGCCGCATTCGTCCCAGTCCAGGACCCAGTCCCCGCAGAGGCTGGCCAGCCAGGCGTCCAGACCCACCCGCTCGCCCAGTGGCAGCGGATCCAGGAGCAGATCTTCCAGCAGCGACTCCATCAGCAGCAGCAGCAGTACCAGCAGCGACAGGTAAGGCCGCTGCGGGCTGTTGCCAGACCCAGAGCCACCGTCCCCTGGGTTTCGCGGGTCGTTTTCCAAGGCACAGCAAGGAGTTGCGAGCCCGGGCTGTGAAAACAGGAGGTGTTTCTGTGGCAAAGCGGTGCTCACTGATGTAGAAGTAAACCGGCGTGAAATGTCAAAAGACCAAGTTGGCACGAAACGGATCCGAGGGGAATGCTGTCGCTGTTGTTAATTGCCTTCCGTGGTGGGTGTGCGCAGCATCCCTCAGGTGCTGGCTAGGCAAAGCGGGGACGTCGGGACACAGCCCTGGCTGCTGCCCGCGCGGTTGGAGAATGGGGCGAATGTTTTCTGTGCTGAAGTGAGGGAATCGGCAAAATTGAAGGTCAACTACTTCTTACTTAAAATGTTTTAGGACATGCTGAGGATTATTGTCCAGTTTCCTCTCATTCCCCTCACCACTAACGGTTAAAAGGTTGATATGTTGCCTTTCCATTCTCTTCTCTCTCTTGTCTCACAGCAAAAGTTGCAGACTTGGAAAAATTAAAACAACACAACCCCAGACCCAACAAAGCCAAGTCTGCAGTTCCCAGTGTCCTTGGCTCTGTAATAGCCACGGTGGTTGCCATGTGCGTGGCTTTATAAGCTACATGCAGGGGGACAAAGAAAGAGTAGTAGAGCTCATCACTAGCATTTCTTTTAATAATTTGAAAATTGGTGTTGAAATGCCTCTCGGATATACAGCTTTTTAAGAGTAAATTCACCCTCAGAGTGGAAGGCAAGAAGCCAGCCCTGCACCCGTTAACGTCCTACGCGCTGTTGGGTGAAGAGCTCTCCAGAAGGTCTTCCAGACCTGGAAACGTTTCGTTTGCATACCAGTTCTTTTCCAAAACCGGAAAACACTCACTAAGTAAATATCAGTGTAATAAATACTTAGTGTTCGATTATCACTACGAGTGGAATTTTACCACTTGGTAACCCTCTAATCAAGGCAGTTACTCTCGTAAAATCGTAGCTGCTTGAACGTTGGACCTTCTGGAAGGGTTGGACGGGCTGACAATGGGGAGACTCTGCGGAAGTGAAGATGAGGAAAGTAGTTTCTCCTCTTCTGATTTCCCCACCCCCCGATGTCTAAAGAATCATGCAAAGATTTATTTACTTCTTTTAATTACTGGTTTCTCCTGGATTTAGAAATCCAGGTCCGGTCTTGGTGGGAGAGCAGGTGGAGGGAGAGGCACCTCTAGAGTATCTGAGATCACTTTAAGGCTGCTTTAAAGGCTTGGGTTTTTTTAACACCTCTCTCTCAATGAGAGCTTAACACTTGCATTAAAACAACCCTTTGTCAAAGATTTTCACACTTACTCCAGCCTAAAAAAAGTCAGTGAGCCACTTCCAGTGGTCTCAAAAAAAGAAAACCAAACCCTAGAGGAGATGAATTGAAAGGAGGCCTGGTTACATTTAAGGTTTTAAAAAAAACCCATCCCAAGCAGGAAAAAAAAATCTCTCTTCTGGTGCTTCTTTGCTGGTTGCAGAGTAGAGAGAAGGGAGTCCAAGAAACCCGTGTAATATTTATAGAATGTCATTGCTGGGATGTCGAGACGGGAGGAAATACTGCTCTGACTTTGAGAGGACTGAGTACGATCCCACTGGAACAAAGTTTTAAGATGTAATCAGAAGATAAGCAGCGTCTGCTCTGCTTTAGCATTTCATTTTCTTGGCCATTTTTAGTTGTAGTTGTGAAAAACCAGACGAGATTCTGGAGAGAAGGGAAATAAACATTCTTTTTCTTATTAGCACAGTAAATTCAAATTCAGTAGAGTGATGGGATGTGGTGGACAGTGTATTTCATTGTGGAGGATCAGAAAGGAGTTTTACATGTTTATAAGCAGTCAGTAGATACTAATAAACATTTAATGGTATCTTTACTTTGTAAAGCAAAACCTCACCTGGCCTTGAAGTCTTTTACAGCATAGCTGGACTTTTCTGTTTTAATTTTTAACACGCTATGGATTTAGCAATGTAGATACGTAACCCCCCTGTACCCTGCGGTGAGCGAAAGCTGCTTCCGCTGCGTTTTACTGGTACGGTGCTCCCGCTCCCTGTGCCATATATCCAGGTTTCACTTGCCCAGACCAGGCAGAAAGGTATTTGCATCTCCGTTCTTGGGTAGGAAATCCTGGCAGGGCCATCCTCAGCTTGATTTACCAAATTCCCCATCCGCTTTTCATTTCTAGGGCGGGATTTAGCTGGAACAACTTAGGTTGGTTTGTTATTGTCTGAAGAAGAATTACTTCTTGCCATTTTTGGTAGTGTTTCTCAGGGGTTTTGGCAAACTGAGAATCCACTTAAGACTTTATTCTGAGTGGAAATGGCCAATTTGTGGCGCTGTGAAATTATTAAGGTCTTTACGACACTGAAATGTCTCGAAGAGCTTTGTCACTCAAGTCTTGTCGTGTCTGTCTCCACTGTGGCTGGGTGGGCAAGGCGAACCCAGTTGTGTTTCCTCAAAGAGGTGGGTCGCTCACCCATGCTCGTGTCAGTGCCTGGGGACAAATGCTGCGGCCCGACGACACTCGAGGGTGTTAAAACACGTGTGAGAATTTTTGTGCGTGGCACCGTCCTTCGGGCGCTGTGGAAAACGGGCGGAAAGGTGGTGAAGGAGACGTTTGGGCGTCATTCCTTGTGGTTTTCAAAGCGCTGGGTGATGTAGGGCTTTCCTTACGTAGAGATGGCTTTCCCAGACAATAATGTGAGGAAAGATGTGCTGCGGATTGTTTAAAAAAAAATTAAAACAACGAAAAAAGCATTTATTTCGTAAAGGTTCAGAGTTTGTTGCATTGGATCTTGGCTAAGCTTCGCTTTCAGTGCACATTGGGAGGCCGTTTGGGAGCTGCAAAGGAGTAGTTTAGAAGGTAAGGCCAGAGAGAACAGGGCACAACCAAGCCATGTTCTCTGAAACGGGGCTTTAGGTGGTGGTTGGCGGGCTCTCTCAGATGGCATCGCCGGTGCTGTGGTGAGGGAGAGTCGGCGTTTTGAAGTTGCCTTCGCGTGAGGTTTCTCCTTTGTCCCTCCCCATGTTACGGAAAAGGATTGTTGGGGGTTGTTTCTTCTTTTAAATTGCTTTGAAAGAGTAAAAAAAAAAAAAAATCAAAAATGATGTTTAAATTTCTGCCACTGGAAGCCTTAATTTCTCGTTTTTGTCGATTCGAACGCGCACCGCAGCGCTACGTCCACAACCGTACCTTCTGTGGCGTGTCATGCAAGAAGCTGAATATGCGTTGAAGCCGTGTGATCCCGTGGGAAGCAAACCAGGTTTTGTTCCTGTCCTGCCCAACGCCCTTAAAAAAACCTCCCCCCTCCTTTGTTTTGTGTAGAAAATGGTCTAATTCTGCGCATTTTTATTCCGGGTTGGGATGTCGGCTGGCTTTGCGCTGTTCTTGCTCTTCCACGTGTCTGTGTTTATTTTGAAAGCGTTGGGGCGGCTGGGTACCGAACCACAGGGCGCTGAGCAGCGGGACGGTTGGCTCTTAAAACGCTGGGCGGCACCTACCTTGTTGAGACAGGGAGTTAAACTTGTTCACAGCAATCCTGGCAGAAGAGTTTGACTTCCTGAGGTGGTGTCCGGAAGGTGAGTGGGAACACCACCTTGTGCGTGTAAATGTGCGGAAAATTGACCCGAGATTTCCTTTTGCCTGCTTTTCTCATTTCGTTTTTGAGTGCTTATTCGGTGGTCTGAAGTGGAGGAGGATTGTTTACTAGTTAGATGGATCGTTTCCTGTAGCTTGTAATGGAAAATAGCTCTGGAATTAAAGCAGCTTCAGCTTAGAGGCAAAGTGACTTCATTTTCACCCGGATTTAGGAGAGCGTAGTGATTCCCATAGCGTGGAATTACAGCGATGGTTAAGAATTTGCACATCTAGAAGCCTGAAAATGGATTGTTTTCCATAATTGCGATAGCTCTGCTATGGTTCTGAAGATAAGTGGGGCAAGGCTTTCATAAAGTAATTAGAGATCATAATTGTAGATTTCTCTGTGATGAAATTCTTTCTGGAGCAATGAAGTTGCAGTTGGAATACGTATGCGTTATGTGTCTTAATATTGAAATAAACTGATGAAAAATACTGCCAAGAGAATTTTAATCATGGGAAAAACAGGCTCTCTGACACCTCCCGTGGAGGCTGAAGTGTATTTTGTTGGGGACTTTCTTAGTCCGTTTAAGCAGCTGAAGTGAAAGTAGAAAAAAGTGAATGCAGTTTCGTTACATAATGCAAGCCTTTCCCTCCCATTGTCTTCATCTCCTCTTTTCCGCTCACTTTGTCTGCCAGCAAGTGATGAATCACTGACGTCGAATGGGATTTAGGGTTTTTGAGTGGGTTGGGAGATGCCTCTGCTGGGGACAGCTGAAAAATCGGGAAGAATGAGGTTAGATGTAGCTGCTCCGTCTTTATTTAAGGATCTGCGAGATGGCCTTTGCCGATGTTAAATAATTCCACATAAATGTCACACTGTAGAGATCACCTGAATAATTTTAATCATCTGGTAGGATGAGAGGGTTGAGCACGCTGATATTTGTATGGAGGAAAGAATTAGGTTAAGATTAAAGAAAAAAAGGCATAGAGGAGGAGGCCTGATTTTTGAATTACCACAAAGGCAATAGTGTAAGAGTCAGGTGAAACACCTCATCTTTACCTTTTGTTCACATAAAGCCGCGTGCTGCTTTGATGTTCTCCGTACAGGGAAACGTGAATTAGGGAAAGGAAAATTTAAAAATCCACCTGGGATTTTCTCAGGTTTGCGTTACCAACTGTCGAGCGTCTTCGCTTTGTTCTTTCTTGTGTTTATGTCAGCCTGCGCTGCTTCTCGGCTAAATATAACCGAGACCATCCTCTGAAATGGGTTTTTTTACCCTTGGGAGTGTATCAAGTTGCTCGAAACCGAGCACAGGCAGAAGATTTTCAGATGGCTTTGAAGAGAGAGGAGGTGTTTTTGTGCTGAAGAGATTCGAATACGGAAAGCAAACCTTTACACCCTCCCTTCTCAGAAACGGCTGGAGACACTGCCTGTACACGCCACGCACGTGTTTACACATAAATACGTCCCCGTGGAAGGAAAAGGGTCCCCGTGGAAGGAAAAGGAAGGTCATCTGTCGCCCGGGAGGTGCGATCTGCTCGGTGCCCTCGGGCCCCGCCA
>NW_010238532.1:0-1134 GCF_000690775.1 Eurypyga helias | reverse complement strand
TCCAGCACGGCCCGTAGTCCCGCCGGGGGTGGCCCTGACACGGGAAGGGGGTGGGTGACACGGGTGACACACGCTAAGGCGTGCCGCGGGCGTGCAGAGCGTGCACGCCTCCGCAGGCGCTATGGCATGCCAGTCACGTGCCAAGCACATGCTACAGCACGCCGTCCACATGCCAAGCACGTGCCATCCATACCCACGCCATGGTACACCGTGCACATGCCAACAACATGCCACAGAACACGTGCACACGCCAAGCACGTGCCACGCACATCATTCAGCATGCTGTGCACACGCCAGGCACATGCCAAGCATATGCTAGAGCACACCGTGCACATGTCAAGCACATGCCACAGAATGCTGTGCACACACCAAGCACATGCCGTACATCCACATGCTATGGCACACCATGCACATGCGAAGAACATGCCACAGAATGCCACGCACATACCAAGCACGCGCCATACACACATACGCTATGGCACACCATGCACATGCTAAGCACATGCCATGCACACACTACAGCACACCACGCACATGCCAAGCATGTGCTATAGCATACCATGCACATACCAATCACACGTGATACTCATATGCTATGACATACCATGCACATGTGAAGAACATGCCACAGAATACTGTGCACATGCCAAACACCTGCCATACACACGTATGTTCTGGCACACCATGCACATGCCAAAACATGCCACAGGATGCCATACACATGCCAAGCACACGCCATGCACATGATTCAGGACGCTGCGCACACACCAGGCACATGCCAAGTATATGCTATAGCATACCATGCACACACCAAGCACACGCCATACACACATATGTCATGGCACACCATGCACATGCCAAGAACATGCCGTAGACATGATTCAGCACGCTGTGTGCATACCAAGCACATGCCAAGCATATGCTATAGCGTGCCATACACATGCCAAACACGTGTTACACGCAACGGCACACCGCGCACGTGCCATAAACACGCCAAGCACACGCTACAGCACCCTATACATACACCCAATACACGCCAAGCACACAGGCCACGAACCCCCGACGGCACGCCACGCACACGCCAAGGGCACGCCACAGCGCGCCGCGCACACACCAAGGGCACAGGCCGCGGCA
>NW_010238531.1:0-22417 GCF_000690775.1 Eurypyga helias | reverse complement strand
TGATTCTATGATTCTATGAGTAGCCCTTGTGAGAGGGAACCACTGCCAGAGCCCGGGCTCAGAGCAGTCTGAGCAGTGTGGATGCTGCTAGGAAAGGCGTCTTGCTCACGGCTTATTTCACTTATTTCACCAGCTCTCCCATACAGTTGCTATCTTTTAGACTGCTCAGAAATAACAGTTTAACTTAGTACTTGCTTTGCACAGCCATTTTAATACAGAATGACTATTTACAGTTTCATTGATAGAATTTATTTTCTTTACCTAAAAGGAATTTAAGTGTCTCTTCTTTATTTTTTTTTTTTAATTTCACCTTGATTAATGATATTTGAAGTTCCATCAGAAGACCTTCCTGTCAAGGAAGTTGAAGCTTGGAAAGTTTCTCTGCCAGTTGGCATTCTGCATGGAAAACAGCGTAGAGGAAGGTGGAAAATTCTTAGCTAAATTCATCATTTTTTTGTTGTGAGGCAACGTGAGGCATCTCTAATGGACACAGAAATCAGATCTTGAGATAATGGGTCTTTGTTGGAGATTCATTTTATGATTATATTCATCTGTGATGTGCATATCTCTAACATTCAACTACTTCTTTCCCTTCTTCCACTAGCAAGGCCTTGGAAAACTTTTGCTGCCTTTGCTTTTCTACCTGTAACGTTTAATCACTGACCAGTAAGAGCTGGAGCAGCCAGACTTTCCCCTGACTGCCCTGTGTGCTGCCTGTCTTGCTCTGACTTTTCTGTCATTGTGCAATGCAGCGACAGTTCAGTTTCCAGCAGAAACTGCCAAAGCAAATAGGTGGTGACTGAAATATTATTTCTGGAGTTAGTGTGAACATGTTACATGTAAAACAGCGACAGCAAAACCCTTAAGTGAGTCCTTATTTAAGAAAACCTTCAAGATTTGAAAGTCTTTATTTGTCTGAAGATTTTTCTGTTCATAGAATCATAGAATCACTAGGTTGGAAAAGACCTTAGAGATCATCCAGTCCAACCGTATCTGTCCACCACTAAACCATATCTCTCAGCACCTCATCCACCCGTCTCTTAAACACATCCAGGGATGGTGACTCCACCACCTCCCTGGGCAGTCTGTTCCAGTGCATGATAACCCTTTCGGTGAAGAACTTCTTCCTTCCGTCCAATCTAAACCTCCCCTGGCGCAGCTTGAGTCCATTCCCCCTCGTCCGATCATCTGTCATTAGGGAGAAGAGACCAACACCCACTTCTGCACAACCTCCTTTCAGGTAGTTGTAGGCAGTGATCAGGTCTCCTCACAGCCGCCTCTTCTCAAGGCTAAACAAGCCCAGTTCCCTCAGTCGCTCCTCATAAGACATATTCTCCAGACCCTTCACCAGTTTTGTGGCCCTTCTCTGGACACGCTCCAGGACCTCAATGTCTTTCTTGTTCACAGTGGTTTTTTCCCAAACTGCAGAAGTGTGCTCATCTAGACCTTTTAGGTGTTGCTGAATCAAACTCCTTTATTTTTAGGTACTTTAATTATTATAGAGAGCTTTTCAAGTAGGATGCCATTTATGACCACGTAAATTCCCTTCAGAGCATATGCGTGCGTGTGCGGGGTGTGTGTGTATGCCTGGGAGTACCGAGGGAGAAGGGAAGATCAGGGACTTTTGGGAACAGGACCTAAATCAAAGGTTTCCAGTGGCCGCTTAAGGAATGTCATTTCAAAATAAGCTGCAGTCTGGGAGCTCAGAATGAAGTTTGCTGGTTTTTCTGCTTTGACTTAAAATGTAGCATTTCCTGGCTGAGAGTGTTTGAGAAGATAAAACTAAAAGCACTAAAACTAATTCTCTAAAACAATGACATTTTTCTTTTTCTCTAATTATGCTACTATGAAGGAGGCTTTTTCGACCTGTTTGTTACCAAGAATTTTGAAGTTGAAAGTTCAGTTTCTCAGAATTAATTTATGAAATAGTGCATTTTATTACTTTTTTTTTTTTCTTTTCCTTTCAATTTTATTTTGCAGGGTGAGTTTCAATACACTACTTTTTGCTTTTCTAGGTGCCACTGCAGAGGAGATAAACCAGCACTGGGAATGGCTGGAACAAAACTTGCTCCATACCTTGTCTGTGTTTGACAATAAAGAAGATATTGTTAGTTTTGTCAAAGGGAAAGTGAAGGTAAGGAAACTGTCTTACTTTCACCCTTCCCTGCCTGATGGCATGTGATTTATTAGAAATAATGTCATGAAGCTGTTGTCATTCATATTTGGCTTTGTCCATCTAAACATTATTTATCTGTTTTCTGTGTGCCACATCTCCACTCACATTTCCTTGGAAACATCTCAGAACCAAAGTATCATAGAATCATAGAATCACAGACTGATTTGGGTTGAAAGCGACCTTAAAGACCATCCAGTTCCAACCCCCCCTGCCACGGGCAGGGACACCTTCCACTGCTCCAACCCTCATCCAGCCTGGCCTTAAACACTCCCAGGGATGGGGCATCCACAGCTTCTCTGGGCAACCTGTGCCAGTGCTTCACCACCCTCTCCATGAAGAATTTCTTCCTGATACCCAATCTAAACCTCCTCCCTTTCAATTTAGACCCGTTCCCCCTTGTCCTGTCACTACAGGCCCTTGTAAAAAGTCCCCCCCAGCTTCCTTGTAGCCCCTTCAGGTACTGGAAGGGGCTATAAGGTCTCCCTGGAGCCTTCTCTTCTCCAGGCTGAACCAGCCCAACTCTCTCAGCCTGTCCCCATAGCAGAGGTGCTCCAGCCCTCTGAGCATCTTTGTGGCCTCCTCTGGACTCGCTCCAACAAGTACCTAATTTAATCTTTATCCCACCTATCCCTTTCCAGCTTCACTGTTCTCTTTCCAGTCATGTGCAGCTGAGCTTTCTTTAGCATCTGCTTTCAGTTCCTTCCTCTCTCTAAAACATTATGTTAAATAGCTTTTCCTCCTTACTACATTTCTCCTCCTCAGATATAGGAACGGAAGCTATCTCCTCTGCTTTTCCTAGCTTTATCCCACCTGTTTCTGCCCATTTCTATACTCCTGTCCCTCTCAGTGGGGCTCAGAGGTATTGGCAGGTGATAGCCATGGTGCCTGAACCTCCTGGCATCACGAATGTGTGGACAATGACACAGTCCCTGCAGCACAGGGATGGGGTCAGGCCCTTGTGCAACGTCACCCGCACTGTAAGGTCCAGCATGGAAACTGCTGGAGGCTTTGCAGGGTGTGGGAGTCGTGGCCAGGCGTTGCAGTGGAGCTGCTGGCTGGCAGCAGGGTTGCAGAAATGAGCATCCTTTTGGAAGGCTAGAGAATTTTAAAAGTAGGGGAATTTGGTGGTGGGAGACCAGGTTACAGTAAAACTCAAAAAGTCTGGTGCCCTGAGCTCTGCTTCCAGTAAAACACATGCTTGGTGATGGCTGGTGGGGGTGCGGGTCTGCTGGTGACTACTGTACCTCAGGTCCTGATGCAAGATTTTCCTTGCTGAGAGGTTTAGTCAGGTACTCTCCCCCTTTATACCCACTCTTTTGGTCTGGAAAATTTTTGGGAACGTAATATTTTTGGCGAATTTCAACACTGCCGCTGGTATCTCAGCAGGCAGTGAAGATGGGGAAGAAGGGGATAGGGAGGCAAAATATCGTCTTGTAAATCTTAAGGTTTTATCCTGCTTTCTTAAAAAAACAGCTTTGAGTGCACTGAAAGGCGCAAATACCATTAACCTCTCTTGATAACGCTGTGGCAGGCTGTTACCTATGACAGCACGTATTTAAAATTCTTCAGGTTTCATTAGTTAATGTTATATCCAGGCTTTGGACCCTTGCCTCTGCTGTAGACTTTTGGCATATTAGGACTGCTCGTTAATTGCAAATTATATCAGGTGCTGGTACCTAGGGACTATTTGTCTGAATGGTGCAATATAGACTTAACTCCTTTGTTGTAATACCGCTATTTAAAATTCTCCACGCTTAATTATCTTTACGTAGACGTTCTTCAGACAATGTCTTTAATCGCTCCAAGCATGTTAGACGTTACAGACACATCTCGCTGCATTGCCTCTTCATAGGAGAATAGTATTGCTCAGTGCACGCAGTTGTTACTCTGCCTTTGCTCTGAGTAGACCAAGTGACAGCAATCATAAGCTGTAGTGAAACTGTACGTGGATGGTTCTGGCAGAGATAATTGAATATAAAGAAACAAATTAAAGAAGGGCCCAGAAGTCTTGATTTGGAAGCATTCAAAATGTATGAGAGATGCAAACACCGCAGAAACGTCTCCATTTGTGAAAATTGCTAATCAGCTTGAGTTTGTGTTTAAGGAAGGGTTGCGTTACTAAAATTGGACTGGGTAGCTTGTAGCGACTTGCTCGAGTGTGAATGCCGTAGCTTTACCCTGATACATTACCTCGTTATGGACTCAGGCGCTGATTGCGGAGGAAACGAGCAGCAAGCTCGCCGAGCAGGAGGAAGACCCCGAGAAGTTCCGAGAAGCCCTGGTGAAATTTGAATCCAGATTTAATTTTCCTGAAGCCGAGAAGTTGATCACCTATTATTCCTGTTGCTGTTGGAAAGGAAAAGTTCCCCGGCAAGGCTGGCTTTATTTGAGCATCAATCATCTCTGTTTTTATTCCTTCTTCCTGGGCAAAGAATGTAAGTGTAAATGCGTAAGAAATCTGATGCTGGGGAGAGATATAAATATAACTGTTTTAAAAAGCAAGAATAGCTGGAATTTCTATGAAAAGCCTAGTTCGCCGCTGAAGTTTAGTTTCTGAGTTTTTTCTTGTTCAGCTGAAAGTTCCTGTTTATTTGGTTTTCACCCTTTATGTTTATATTTTAGTCTTAATCCAGTAATAAAAATGAGACTATAAGAGTATGCACACACAGCTGCTATCTGGTTCTTTTTCGTGCTGTGGTGATGCAGCCTTAAAATGTAACAGACCTCCTACAGATTCTGAAATAGAGCCTTTTAGTGCTGAAAACAGTGAGAGTAAGGACAGGCCCCTCCCAGGGCAGGGAAGCCCAGGGAAGCTGCAGGGCACCAGTGGACGGAGCTGTTGGGGCCAGGGGTGCCACTGCCTGCCTGGCAGCAGCCCCAGAAACATCCCAGGGTTGTGCCCTGCAGAACCGGGTGAAAATCCAGAGTTTTTAAGGGAAAACAACAGCAGTTTAGGGATTCCTTTGTGTGTCTGATCGGCAGTGCAGGAGCAGCATGAGAAGTGTGTCCCAGGGTTTTTAAGAAGACCTTCAGACAGTGGGAAATTTGTATGTGACAGTGACGGTAACAAACGTATGTTTTTAAGAAGTGAGCTGTAAGACCTTGATCACAGTGTTCCTCTGCAGAGGAAGGGTCATGTGATTATGAAAAACCTAGCAGAATTGATATTAGAAGGTAAAAATGAACGTAATGGACATTAGATGGAAAAAATGAATGTAGCTATTTAAACTCCATAGCATTTCTGTTAGGTAAAATTGTACGTGAACGGAAAACATTGCAAGTCCTGTTTATCCGGCTCCAACTTCAGCAAGGACAGTAATATAAACCTACATTGCTATAAATACAGCAAGAATTGTCAGTTACAGCAATTAGGAAAACTTTAACATTTACTGTCTGGATTTAATGTAGGGATGGCTAGTCAAATAAAGCTCTAGATTTAAAAATTAAGTATATTAGTGTAAAGATAAGGAGGAGAGTAAGTGTTAATTTCTGAGGCACGCTTAGAGGTAGAGGTCCTTTTTTGCTTATATTATTTCAAGCCAATTATTTTGTCATATCTGCAAAAGGTGGCAGAGTTAGATTTAAATTCCGTTATTCGTTATAAAAACAAAAGTTGACTTTTGCGGGAAGACTGTAATGGATTTTCTTGATATGCGGGAGGTATTTGAGTTCAGTTTTACTCTCCTTGTTTTCTGTTTCGTTTCAAATAATATCCTTTGTGAATCAGTTCTTCTGGTTATCTTTGTAGGCCTTCTCTCATTAAATCTGAGATATCCTGCCTGCCAAAGCACACAAAGCAAAAATGAATCTTATTAGTGATAGATAATGGAGAAAGGGGGAGGGAGAGAGAAATATCCTTCATATTGTTTCAAAAGTTCTGTTTAGGCAATACCACAGATCATGAAATGATACTGGAAGCACAACATCACGCTGTATTATTTAAAAAGTCACTTCTCATCTCTTTTAATAATAACTCATTATGAAAATGCAGAAAAACCCCAAACAACTTCATGTTTGCAGCTTTTCATTTTGTCCATGGACAATACGCTGTTGCAGTCAGTTGCATTGCCTTTGTGTTCCCATGCATTTGCATGGAAATGTGAAATAAACCCCTGAATTTTCCTTTGGTTAAACAAATCTTCTCTAGCTCGGTGGGAAGCATTATATGTTGAAGTGCTTCCCACCTCCCTGATCCTGACAAAGGAGATTGCTTCTGTTTCAAAGCTAGTGTTTTGTCACATTTATGAAATACTTGTATTACATTGAATAATCCAGATTTACCATAGTTCTGGTTGTTACTGTTTGAGAAGCTGATGCTGATTATATGTAGAACAAGTTGTCTTTTGTTCAGGTAGCAATCACAAATTAAATCCGGTTAAATCTGGTCTTGAACATACTGCTAAGAAATGACATTTATTGCATTCTTCAAAACAGCACAAGGGAGGAAAACCCAATATATGAGTTGCAATAAAAATAGTTCTTAAATGTGTTTTAACTATAAAAATCCCCCCAAATTGTAGACTAAAATTTCTTTATAGGCTAAGCATTAAGTCTTCTACTTCTGGCAAGTATCTCCCCTTCCCCTTGTTTTATTTTGTGTTGAAATGACCTGGAATGTGATATTGGAACCTGGTTTCAGCGTCTCATAAAATTAATTTACGGCTTAAGCAAGCATAAACTCCCTGGAACATTTTTTCCAGGACAAGTCCCCTTTTATCTAAGCCTCTAAGTATTTGCAGAATTTCTGAGGCTTAGAACATCAGATTTCTTGAAAGGACGTGCCAGGGTTTCTTCACGTTTTTTAATTAAACTTTTGTTTTCCTAAAACTTTGAAGACTTTGTACCTTTCATCAGTAGTCTGGGCCCCTTACAGTCTGCTGCGCTGTTCCTGTAACTACCACTGTACAGCCTGCGTGATTCCGACCTGCGTGAACAATAGTGCTATTGCTACAGCGCCGTTTAATCCTTCTTCTCTTGGCTGTGCCACTGCAGATGATTTTATGGCCCTTCGCAACAGTTTGTGCGTGTTGGCGCAGCTGTGCTTTATTTAAGTAAGGAAAAATGTAATCTGCAAATAATCTTGACAACTGCGGTTCGTGCAGTACAGAGAACTTGCTGAGGGTAGCTCCTTCAGCAATTAATGATCACGGCTAAGTGTCATATCTATAGGACAATGTTTGTTATTACTGCCTTTTTTATTGCTTTATTGGCATCAAGAGACCAGCTAGGGATGTCAGGGGGTGTAGCCTTGATGTTACTGGCACAGAGAGTCCTGGGAAGCTGCCAGCAGTTGTTAAGTAGAAGTTTACTCTATTTTAAAGTCTCTTCCAGACTGTTTTCTATCCAGAGGTTTGTATGAGAGAGTCACATAATATCCTGCAGTGGCTATATAAAATAAGACAATTCTGGTTACCGTTTGTATTTACAGGATTCAACAGTGTTTATGTATAGACAACACTGTCCTATACTTTTCCTTTTCAGCAAACAAGTCTAACTACAGTTAACATTTAAGGCAAGATTTGCCTGTGCACCGTTTGAGTCAGGAGTAACCAAAATGGAAAGATCCCAGTGCTCGGGCAGCTTTTATTCGAACTCTGTTTATAGTAACGCTTCAACTTTATAAAAATGCCCATGTGCAAAAGCTTCCTTTTGCGTGGGAGTTAGCTTTATTTTAAAAGTTAAAAGCACTGTGCATGTAACTGGGCTTCCACCTCCCTACAGTTTTATTTCTGGGAGATTACAAAGCCTTTCCCTATTTTCTTCCTGCTCCTGAACTGTTTCTTTCAGCAGTAATGAAGGCGGCTGCAGAAATGCCTTGTAAGGGGGTTAGGAGCACAGCACAGGGCAGGTGTTCTGTGGAGGTATGACTCTCCGGTCCAGCCCTTCTTATGAAAACAGGTACAGTTTTGAGGGAGAGATTCCGAAAAAACCGATCTTTTGGAGTGTGGGGAGGATGAATGTAGAGTAATAACAGGCATTTCGGCTTTGGCTTTGTGAAAATGGGTCTCTCTCTTCTTTGGTTGTTTGCATTTCCTTCAGAATGTGCCTGTTTCCCACATCTGAAAAATGACACGGAGTCTCCAACCCACTTTTGCTTTTTCTCCAATGGCAGTGAAACTTATCATTCCTTGGGTTGAGGTTCAGAAGCTGGAAAGAACCTCCAACGTCTTCATGACCGACACGGTCCGCGTCACCACTCCAAATAAAGAGCGCGACTTCTCCACGTTCCTCAATATCGCCGAGGCTTTCAGGATCATGGAGCAGCTGGCAGATGTGACGCTCCGAAGGCTACTGGATAATGAGATCTTTGAACTGGATCCAGGCCTACAGGATCCTACTCAGATTACCAAGAGGTAAAGAGCTAAACTGTTGTGTGAGTGGCGGTTCGATGGTGGGCGTCGTGGTTTGCTTTGTTAGCTGGGTAACACATCAAAGGTTTACTTGCTTGGGTGCAAAAGAGATTTTATAATGCATTATGGTGTATCCAGTAGGTGCATTTTAACTTGTGTGCAAGACACTTTTTTCCACTTTAGATTCTTCCCTTAAACATCACTGTGTTTTTTTGTCAGCTTGTTTCTACGTTCCCCGTAGAAAGGTAGGTTGCAGCCAGAGATATTTTCCCTGAAGAGCAACATTATTTTGTTTATCTTGTTGGCTGTGTGTAGGCTTTCCTAGTGCCATCAATTCTGTAGAATTACTGCTTTTTATCGTATCTGAAACATGGAGTTTCCCACTAGTGTGGTTACCATAGGGGATTTAGCAAGCAGCTATGGGACTGAAAAACCCACGCGGGCCGTTGCAGCAGATTCATTTGCTGTTGTCAGCTGTACCCTATGCGTCCCCGAAATGCATCTCCACATTCCTCTCCCACTACAGAAATGCATTGGGCTCTCAGGGGAAAGATGGATAATTCTTTCTCTGCCGGTAGCACAACACACAACTTCGTGTTTTATTTGCTGTTGTGGGGAAGGGGAAAGGAAACTGCTCAGAGGAATTTTAGGTGGGCAGGGTGGAATAACCCGGACTGGAATTTGCCTGGGGCGTCAGGGCTAAACTGCTGGTTTGACATACTACTTTTCTGAATGGGGTGTGAGTGGAGTGCTTATTCCCCCCTGAATCATTCCCTTTCCTGCTCTTCCTTCCTCTCCCTCTGCCAGAGGCATGAAGGGAATTACCCAGGTGTTGCTTCCTGGCTAAAACATAAGGAATGTGTGGTATCCTTTCCCAAAAAAGAGAGACATCCAGTAGCCATTCTATTGTTTCTGAGGGTCACTTTTGCAGTGGTGTTGGATATACATCTCGGCAAACACTTCTGCCAAGTTTCATAATGGGTTTTAAAACAATAAAACGCACTTTCTCTGCTGTTTCCTATGTACACCCGATAAGGAAAATCACTGACACCAGGATTTCATCCATGATATCATCAGGGAATTCATTTGAAGTGATACAGTGGTGAGCAGCCACAAGCATCTTTGCAGGTTTTTCATAGCCAGGGTTGCCTGGAACACAGGCGCTACTGTTGTTTTTACTGGATGTTGTTAACATTGTAGGCTTTTGGCCCAGGAAATGTAGGATATGTACTTTGACTAATGTAGGATATGGCTTTGAGTTGTATCTAAACCCCCTTCCATGCTTTACCATCCCATATTCCTCCTGGTTTTGGACTGAAAACTTAGATGCATTAAGCAAGAAAAGTAAGTCCAGAGGAAATATAACAAGAAACTGGTGGGGGGAGATATTTTTAGCATCTAGTGATTTTAAAATCATCGTTGTCAACTTCCCAAATGAGTCTTTGAATCAGGGATATTGACTGAATGGAAAGCTACACAGAAACTGAAATTGCAGTGACAAAGTATAAGCTTAGTAATGTGCTGTAATAAGGAGGCTCTCAGGGAATCAAACTCTAAGTACCTTGTGGCATTTTTGAAAAGTAGTATGTCTATTAGCACACAAGCCACAGAAACCATCCCACACATTTATTGAAACAGGCTTTTTTCTTCCCCTCCAACTTGAAAAAAAAAAAAAAAAAGGAGGTATGGGGAAAGGAGAAGGGAGACTAAAATTATGTTTATTGGGGATGTTCTCTAACCTGTTCTGCTGATGCTGTAAGGTGAGATGGCAGAACCTGGAAGATGCTGAAATCCCATTTCCTCTGCATGAATTAGACAGGTAGGGGCTGGATAAGTTGCTGTTTCTGGTGCCCTTTGTCACACTTCAGCAACCACTTTGATGTAGACGAGATTAAGCAAGACTGTAGTTTGAATAGTGGATAAACTGGTTTTTAATGCCAACAGTACTGGGGGGTTTGAACTTTCTTGGTGTGTGAAGTTTTTGTTGCTAGGGTTGTTTTTTTTTTTTTTTTCTGAAGCCATTGTAGTACTACAAGAGCAATTCTTTTTCACTTGATTTTTTTCCCTAATAATTGTCTTTGTTACTTCTTCTGCATGATTTGGAAGCAAATTGTGGTCTATCAAAATAAAAGCAATAATCCACATGCCATTACAATTATTCCAGCTGTGTCAAATAAATGAAGATGCTGTAGATTGCTTTTGTTTGTTAGGCTTTCTTTTGCAAGAGGCTCAGTATCTTTATTTGAAAAAAAGTGCATTTTTAATGCCGTCACAGTCTGCGTATTCTACATTCTGAAAACCAGGTACCTTTGCTGCTGTTCTGAGGCTCTTGGGGTCACCCTGCTGAGCAGTGGGGGGACAGGACTCAGGGAGTCTGTGGGATTAGGCCCACAGTCTGTGACACAAATTATATCGTGGCCAGAGTCAAACAAGTTAATGTACAAGTTTCCGTGCTGCTTAATGAGAGGATAAGGCTTGGAACAATGGATTACAAAGGGATTAATGGCAATTAAGTTAATTGCCATAAAGAGCAAAGTAAAGCTGAGTTGTTTGATAAATACAAATGCCATTTCTTGCAGATACATTTATGTGCCATCCAGTTTTACTGGAACGTACGGCAGCTATTTTTTCATCTATAATAGGAAGGTTGCTAAAATCTCAGGTATAAGTTTCTTGTACTTCTTATTTCCATCTCTTTCAGGATGCAAGAATATCTACTGCATGCCTCAGATGTAATGAGGAAATTGGTCAGAGCAGAGCAGGCGAACAAAAGCTTTAGTGATGGTGTCAGTAAGGTTTCAAAAGTGCCTTGCGTTTCTCCAGGCTCTAACCACCTCGGTTTCTTTTCTTCATGTCTAACTGTGCATTGCCAATGAGCATGGCTTTGCTTCATACGAAGGCAAAGAAGGTTTTCAGCACTGATCTGAGCGGAATGGAAACTGTCTGAAATACCTTGAATCGTAAACATCACTTCAATCCGCATTAAGTTCTTCAGAGAGGAAATCCGAGAATGCGAAAAACCTTGAGCAGCAAAGAGGATGTGACTAGGAAGAACCTCCTGTTATTGCATCTGCCCAGCAAAAGGAACGGTTTGGAATCTCTCTTGTGTGTCACTTGTGACAAATGATTGCCTAACCTGTTCTTAAGGGTTTCCTATAATGGAAATATTAGGATCCATACTGGCAGTTCACTGTCCTACCAGTGAAAAGTCTTTCTGAAGTCTAACGAATCTTTTGTGCTGCTTTTTGAGTCTGTTACCTCTTGTCCTACCCAGTACTACTGAGATCAGATATTCTCTCTTTAGAGCAACCATTTGTGTATGTGGAGGTTGGTATCTTTCTCTTTTGTTCCTGCAACTGCACTGCCCAGGTTTTTAAGCCAGGTTTTTCTTACCGGCCCTGATTTTAGCCTTTCTGTTTGCTTTTCTCTGTATATCTGTTACTTACCCCATGTGGCTGCAGTGATGGGATAGAGGGTGGCCCCCAACACCTCACTGGTGCTGACCAGGGCAGCAACAGCACAACTGTCTCTGCGGCAGCTCTGGGACTGCCATGCTGCATCGTGGTGGCTGTGCACTTCTGCAGCCCCTCACGGTGCTCCTCTTCTTCCTGCCAGTGTGAGGCTGTTGACTTACATTCAGGTTGTGATTCTGTGTAACTCCTAGGTCTTTTCTTTTTGTTGAATGCCTACCGGTGGCGTTGATCTCCATGCGGCATTTCTGCAGCTTACGATGTACAGCTGAAAATCACAGAGACATACAATCTTTTAGGTTGCAAAACACCATTAAGATCGTCAAGTCCAACGGTTAACCTAACACTGCCAAGTCCACCACTAAACCATGTCCTTCAACACCTCATCTACACGACTCTTAAATCCCTCCAGGGTCGGTGACTCCACCACATCCCTGGGCAGCCCATTCCAATGCCTGACAACCCTTTAGGTGGACAAAATTTTCCCTAATACCCAATCTAAACCTCCCCTGGCACAACCTGGGGCCATTTCCTCTTGTCCTATCGCTTGTCACTTGGGAGAAGAGACCAACCCCCACCTCTCTGCACCCTCCTTTCAGGCAGCTGTAGAGAGCGATCAGGTCTCCCCTGAGCCTCCTCCAGGCTGAACACCCCCAGTTCCCTCAGCCGCTCCTCACAGCACTTGTGCTCCAGACCCTTCCCCAGTTCCATTGCCCTTCTCTGGACACGCTCCAGCACCTCAGTGTAGTTCTTATAGGGAGGGGCCCAAAACTGAACACAGGATTCGAGGTGCGACCTCACCAGTCCCCAGTCCACGGCGCCAATCACAGCGACAATCACTGCCCCAGTCCTGCTGGCCACACTGTTCCTGATGCAGGCCAGGATGCAACTGGCCTTCGTGGCCACCTGGGCACACTGCTGGCTCATATTCAACCAGCTGTTGACCAGCACCTCCAGGTCCTTTTCCAATGATCAGCTTTCTAGTCACTCATCCCCAAGCCTGTAGCATTGCAGGGGGTTGTTGTGATCCAAGTGCAGGACCAGGCTCTTGGCCTTGTTGAATCTCCTACAGCTGGCCTTGGCCCATCAATCCAGCCTGTCCAGATCCCTCTGCAGAGCCTTCCTACACTCAGGCAGATCAACGCTCCCACAGCAATACTTATATTGCCTTTTTCCACACCATCCCTTAAGTTTATGGATATCAGTCTGAACCTGATCCTGTTCTTCTGCTCATTAGCCTCTATCAGACTCACACTGTGTGCAAGCTTAATAACAAGATCTCTTGATTCATCATGTGGATTGCTGATGAAGATGTTGAGCAGAAGCTATTCCAGGACATAGGCCCAGGGAGATCCTCAATACAGCCTTCCACTTTGCCAGGGAGCCTTTGAGGGCTGTTTTTTGGGGTATTCTTTTTCAGCTGACTTGGTACAACAGCTTTTCACTTCAATCTTGTTTTGTTAGTTCCCATGTGAGGAAATATCAAGACTTTCATAAGGTCTGGATAAAACATCCATTGCATCTCCTCCACCGACAAGTCCGGTGTTTTTGTTACCCCAGGGAATGATGTTGGTTTTACATTTGTCATGACAAGTCCACGTTGGCTCTTCTCAGACAACTTCTCCTAGCTCCTAGCTTGCTTACAAGAAGCCTTTCTTGCCACACAAATTTATCAGTTCTTCCAATAAACAAGACACATATCATTGGATATGTTATTTCCAAAACCTGTAACTTTCTGGAGTCTGAATAGCAAGAAGAGTCTAGTAATCAGTCTCTAAAAGCAAGAGGTGAACCAGTCTGTTTAGATGTTAGATAGGCAGCAAGTGACTCAGCAGAGCCAAAATCCTGCCAAGTTGACTTCTGTTAGATTTAAAGCAGAGAAAAACATTTGATGGTGAGGACGTAATTTTAAGTGTCCTGATACTTTTAGGCATTTTGTTAGTCTTGTGTGTTATTTCCTTTAATTTAAAACTCTTGGAAGGTAACGTAGGGGTCACACAGAAGGAGTTATCGCAGTTCAGACTTGCCATTCACTTTGAAGTGCTGGAGTTGGAGGCTGTCCAGGATCCTGTAACGTGCAAGTTGGGAACTGTACTTGGTAAGAGTTGCTGAGTTTTCTGAAATATAGGGAACAAGGCAATTCCATCTTCTCGCCTTTTATTCTTCTGATGCACGTGTAAACACTCAATAAACATTATTTTTACATAATGATAGCATTCCTTTTAGGTACAGCTCAGTCCGCTGCATTTGCTTGAAAACCAAACCAACGTGGGAGTTGTTCAGCTAGAGGAGAACATTTCAAACTGGTTGGGCTGCAGGTAGAAAGGATGCATTTCTGCTCGGCGATGGAGGCATTGTGAAACTCAGCGTGAAAGCTGTGGGACCTGGTGGCGTGGACCAGTCGCTGCATCTTTGCTGTATCATGTTTAAACAACTGTCTGTCCCCTGCCTTGGCACTTGTCTCTGGGGCAGCCCTGGCTGCGGTGTGGTCTCTGCGGTGGCCTTGCGCGACCCTGTGTTGTGAGTCACGGGAGACAGGCAGTTCCAGGGATGTTAGGGCTGGCAGCCTTCCCTCGGTACACGGTGAGGGGGCAGGATGCCGTGCTTGGTGAATTTACTTGGTTTCAGATATGGGAAATGCCATTCCTCAGCTTAAAAACCTGTGGCTTCTTGTTTGAAAGGCCCCACACCTGGAGCCTGCAGCCCCAAGAGATGCAGCAAAATCCTGAAAACTCAGAAACTGCAGATTATGGAGCATTAGAAACAGTCAGCTCTTAAATAACAGACACCCCCTGCCTCCACAGAGGTCCCACTCTTCAGTATAATGCCTCTTTCCACGTAAAGGTACAGAAATTTTCACAACCGAGTAGACCCAGGGAGGGTCTTACCTTCTCAGCACAATAGCAGGAGAGCAGCGCTGTACCCGGACTGGACTGCAGATGCTATCAGCAGCATTCATCTGTGCTGTGCAGAGATGGAAAATATTTTAGTGGTGAGTTAACTAGGAGGCATATCCTGATCCAGCTTTGTCACAATAGCAGATCACTGCGGGCACTTATCAGAGCAGCTTTCGCTGTGGAATTTTAACTCGGGGAGCAAGCTTTTTCTCTTCCTTCACAAAGAGGGTTTGTCTTTGTTCTTTGTGAAAAAAACAGGAGACGATTTGTCTGTTTTCCTTGGATAATCTTATTAAGGAAGATAATGCTTGAGAAGGAAACAGCAGCTGAATGCTGGTTGAACGCGTTCTGTCTTTTCTGTGGGTCCACCCTTCTCAGGTCTCTCTCTGTTCTCCACCGTCTTCCTCCCTGTTTCACATGGCTTTCGTTTTTTCTATGGGTTAGACTGAAGTAAACACGACTGCCCCCACCCCCCAGCTGATTTACTTACTGAAGCAGAGGCATCATCTGTCTCAACTTATTTTGAAACAGCAGGGATGGGGTAGGAGGAGGGTGTCTGCAGAGGAGGAGGGTGAAGGAAGGAGCAGAAAGGGGATTTACAGCACCAAGGTACCACTCCCTGTTATGCTTCAGCCCACGCTATAAATTCTTTCAGTGGAACAAAGTCAAGTTGGGTTTTTTTTTGCTTTTTGCCCTTTTTTTTTTTTTTTCCCCTAAGGTGAATCATGTTTGGAAAAATTTACTTGTAGTACAGAAAATAATAGAATTTAAGCACTAACATTTCTGGAGCTGCTGTTGGTGATCTAATAGCCGTGGCCTGTTTATAATGTAATTACATAGCTCTCTAAATTACTGCAGGCTTCTTCATTAAAAAAGGAGGAGGAAGAAAAAAATCCCTAAAGCCAAGTCTGTATAACCATAGCTCAGTAATGAAAGCTTCATTTATTTAAACTTTTTCTCCCCACATAAATGTGGATGGGTGATTGGAAGGAAGCCAAGTCCAAACTGAATGTAGCTGATGCTGTTATTTCCAACTGAGTCTGTAAGTGACCTGAAACTCTTACATTTCGCAAGTGTTGTGAGCTCTCTCAGAAGCTGATACCTCTGCAAGTCAAGGCTGTGATGATGTAAATGCCAACATCATTAACTCTTCTATTACTGACCACTTTGGAAGTCCTCATCGAGCAAATGCATTAATTCTGGGTGCAGGTGCAAATCCCTGGGGTCATGTTGGAATGTTGGGAGTGGAAACAAGGGAACATAAAGCTTATCTCCGTTGCTCAATATGCGTTCATCAGATGAAAGATGTAGTTATCTCCTGGGCATTGAAACCTGTAACTCTTTGAGGCTGAAAAGTGGTACAGCAGCCATACAAAATGCATGGTGAAATAATAAGTTAAAAAAAAAAAAATCCCAAACCTAACAAACCAGCTGATTTAAATGAGTGTCCTTTCCTTTTCTAGTCATTACGGTAGTTGCTTTTGACCTTACTGTTAAACAGGCAAGTGTTGATGATGTTTATTTTTGTATCTCAAAGTCAGTCTTCTATCGATCTGTTCATGTCGGCAGGGAAGATTGCTGTGCACGGTGCTTTTATTCTGTATCCTTCGCTCTTGGTGAGGGCTAATAAGAAAACAAACCTTGCGCTGGGTGTCCTGGCTTTCGGGGTCTTGTGATTCGCTCTTCCTGCTTTCTCTTAAGGGATCTTGAAGCCAGAGCGCAGAATGAATTCTTTCGGGCCTTCTTCAGATTGCCCAGGAAGGAGAAGCTGCATGAAGTTGTAGACTGTTCTCTCTGGACGCCGTTTAGTCGCTGTCACACAGCAGGAAGGATGTATACTTCAGACACTTATATCTGTTTTGCCAGCAAGGAAAATGGCTGCTGCAATGTTATCATCCCACTTAGAGAGGTAGAGTTGCTTGTTTGTTTCATTTTGAGTCCCTATCTGCCTTTTTCTGCCCTAAGCATCCACTGTCATTTGGCTTATCTGAAAACTATTGTTTGATGAAAAGGATTAGGATGCTTGTGTGTATCGTACTTGTGGGGTTGTTGTAAAGCTTGTTCTGGGACTCACTAAGGCATGAGTTCCTAAAAACATGTATAGGTGGCTCAACATGATCCTCAAAGTGAAGTATGGACAGGTAAAGCAGCAGGACACTGCAAAACCAGAGTCTGCGTGGATGGTGCTCCTCTCCCAGCTCCACGAATGCATACGTCCAGCTTGATGTGGATGAAGACTTCGGCTTGGACCTCTCTAGCAATGTAGAAGCATCCTTGCTTGGGATCAACACTTAGAAGTGTAGAAGCTCTCCCTCCACAGAGCAAACCTGTGGGTGCTTTGCAGACCCGTAGGGCAGAGAAAAAGAGGGGATGTTCTGCAGGCAGCAACGAGCTGCCACATTCCCATGAAATCAGAGACTTAAATGGAATGGAGGATGCATGGGAAGGGGGTGGGAGTAGAAGAGGCGAAGGAAGCTGTCAGCAAACACCTGCCTGATCTGCTGTGGATACAAGGCTGTTATGATCTTTTAATTAAAGCTTTCCTTTTATCCTCAGCTAATAACAGAGTAACATCAAAATATCCCAACTGTAGCAGCTTGTCTCCCACTGTCACAAAAATTGAAAACAATAACAGCACAGTGTTATATGCTTAATCAGAAACAACAAAACAACTGTTTTCCCCTGTCCTCAGGAGTGTGAAAGTAAATTTCCTCCTCCACCCCCCAGAATTTGATCGAGCTGATCCTTTTCTAAATCTTGTTTTAATCATCACTCCCATTTCTTTCTTTCCCCTCAGTCCACTCTCCAAAAGTAGGCCTCAAAGTCATTCAAAAAAAGAACAGCTGGATACTTTTTGGTGCCTGCTTCGAGCTTCCTGAGAGTCCATAAACTTCAGGTGGTAGGATGTGTCTGATCAAGGAAAGTCAATACGAATAACCCTGTTCAATGGATGTGTGTAAATGAGCGCTGTGTTTGTGCTTTTTGGTACATATAGAATATTTGAAGGTGTTTCTGTGGGTGTGGTGCATAATGTGTTTTCCTTAATGTTTCTGGGAAAGGTAATCAGTATAGAGAAGATGGAGGACACAAGCCTTCTCCCCAATCCCATCATCGTTAGCATAAGGAGCAAGACAGCCTTTCAGTTCATCGAGCTGAAGGACCGGGATACTTTGGTGGAGAACCTGCTCAAGAGGCTAAAAGAAGTGAACTCCAGCAACCCAGCGCACTGTAACAACTTGCAAAATAAGAACCAGGTACCCAACTTCTGGTGTTTTTTGATGATGAATTCAGTGTGTTTATCCTTTGGTCTGTTGTCCTGTCTTCCTCAGGGGGTTGGTCTTGGGCCAGTGCTGTCTGATGCCTTCTTTAATGACCTGCCTGATGGGATGGAGTGCACGCGCAGCATGGTTGTGATAGACGCACTGGGAGGAGCAGTGGGTATGCTGGGGAACCCTTTACAGAGACCTCGGTGATCTAGAGAAATGAGCGGATGGAGACCTCGTGAGGGTCAGCTAAAGCAAATGCAGACAGCCTTATGCGACAGGAGGGGCTGGGGGCCGGCTGACTGGAGAGCAGCCATGTGGAAGAGGTGGGGGGGTCGTAGTGGACAACAGGTTGCGCTTGTAAGTCAGCAGTGTGCTCTTGCAGTGAAGAAGGCCAGCAGCGCATGGAGCTGTACTGGCAGGAGTGTAACCAACAGGTCAAGGGGTGTTATGATTCCCTTTGAGCACTTCCTGGGGCTGCTGGGGCATGCTGTGCCCAGTTTTGACTCTTCCCCACCAGAAAAGTATTGGCAGTGGGGTAAGTCTAGTGGAGGGCCACAAGTTGGTCAGGGGCTGGAGCACATGCTTTATGAGGAGAGGCTGAGGGAGCAGGGCTTGTTCAGCCTGCCTTCCGCTAGCTAATGGGGAGCTACAGGGAAGGAGGAGGTGGAGTCAGACCCTTCTTGGAGAGGCCAGCTGAAAGGCAAGCGGCAACAGTCCCAAGATGCAGCAAGGGAAAATCCAAATAGATTAAAAGAGAAAGATTTCCCCTCAAGGGTGGGCAGAACTGGCCCATACTGCCCAGAGGGGCTGCGGACTCCCCTTCCTTGGTGCTACTCGACTTGACTGGATAGTAGCAACCCGGTCTGAGGGGCCCTGCTTTGATCAGGGAATTGAAAAAGATGGTCCTCTCCACCCTAAATCGTTTTCTGATTCTGTTTTTCAAATCCTAACCAAAGTAGATGATGTTTAGTATTTTGTCATCAAGGACACTAAGAATTTACAAACAACTTCTGTTTTAAAGTAATAACCCTTTTTCTGACATATCAATGAATGATACTTTGAGTAAAGTCTTGTGTAAGGCCTTTCCTCCCATAAGGTGTGAAACGTTTTGAGGCAAAAGGCAGAGGCTAACCCAGCTCTGAAAACACCTGAGGATGTAGTTCCTAACCTCTTCTCAGTCGTTACCGCTTTGGTTCTGTGTTGCAGAACACTCCTGCCCTTGGATCCATGTGCATGCTCAGGGATGATGAGCCTGCGTGTCTGGGAGCAGAGGCGTCCCAAGGCATGGAGGGAAGCGAACGCGGAAAGGAGAGCAGTTATTTGCTCAGTGCAGAAGCACTTATGTCGGACTTTCATCAGTCAGGAATGACGGGCCTTGATTTTGGAAAGGTATGTAACATTCGAGGGAAGTTGTAGGAGGGTTGTTTTTATTTTAAATAAAAAGCTAGAGTGACATTCAAGCACAAACTCATTTTGAGTAAAATGATCTCTGTATTGGCTAGAGAAGTTAGATATGGGATAAAGGCTTTTCTATTTGCTTGGAGTTTTTTCTCCTTACCTTCCAATTTCTTTCTGGTGAATATTTATAATTTTTCTCCCTGTCTGATCAGTTCTGCTCTCCTCTGTGTGGAGAATTGCAGCTGTAGTCCTTAGAGCAGTTTTCACATATGCATCAGGAATGGAAATAACCTTGCAGAATTTCCAATATGTAAAATGTTTCTGTTTACCAGTTCTCACATGCGCACATTTTGTTCTTCTAAAGGATCTCTTTTTGTTCCCAGTCTAGGGAGCAAATCAAAGAGAGTCTGTGGAATGACCATTTTGTAGAATACGGCAGAACGGTGTGCATGTTTCGCACAGAGAAGATCAGAAAACTTGTTGCAATGGGAATCCCCGAATCCTTAAGAGGCAAACTCTGGCTGCTCTTCTCAGGTGGGCACTCTCAGAAATGTTGGCTGTAGGCATCATCTGATTCTGAACATGGCAAAACATTTAGGCAAGAAATCTCCCAAGGGCAATTAAATATTGTTTATATGGAGCTTAGGATAGTGCTTACAGCAGAGAGAGGATCATCCACTGAACTAATAAGTGCAAGGAAGTACCTAGGTAGGTCCGTAGCAATTTTATTTCTGGATAATATGATGTGATGTGCAGAAGAACTGAAATAACATCTTCTTCATCTGTGCAATTTAAAATTAACGTCATGTTTTCATGTAATAATACTTGTCTTCAAGCAACAATTAGCTTGTAGCATAGTTACTGATTTAACCCCAGACAAATCAAATTACTGCGAAGTAATGACATCTTGAAGTCAGAAGTCCTGCTCCTGCTTCTTGTTGAATGTTGGCAGGGGTAATCGAAACTGCAGATGGAAAAAACAACTGGTTTCATCCACGGATCTGGCAGAGCCAGAATGTGCTTACAATATGACCCCAAGTTTAGTCCTTAAGCCAGTATGTGATATGTTCAAACATTTGTAAGAAGTATTTCTTCATGTGGAGTTTTTCCTCCTTGGAGGGTGTGAACGGTGCTGAGTCCATTTTTCCCAGTAATACTTTCTGCTGGGGAAGTTTTCTGCTCAGTGTCAGTATTAAGCTGTTGTGAATGATGTTGCATCGTATACATTTGCTAATATTGATTTTATCTTCAAGACACGTATTCCGCTAGGACTCGTTTCTTTCAGGTATGGAGATTTCATTAAATTCACGGATCCTGGGGGAAACCATCATGCTTACATCTTTTCCAGCAGTAATACTCTAAGTTTAGCATTGTCCTAATCCACTCATGACTTCCTCTTTCTCTCTCCCTGCTGCCATCAGACGCTGTGACGGATCTCGCCTCCCATCCCGGTTACTACATCCATTTGGTAGAGGCATCCATGGGCAAGTGCTGTATGGCGACGGAGGAGATTGAGCGTGACCTCCACCGCTCGCTGCCCGAGCACCCCGCCTTCCAGAGCGAGACGGGGATAGCCGCCCTGCGAAGGGTGCTCACCGCCTATGCGCACAGGAACCCCAAGATAGGATACTGCCAGGTGAGAAGGCCCCAGCGGTGGCACGCTCGCTGCTTTTCTTCCTCTTTTTTCTGCCTCAGTTTTGTTGGAGAGTTGTGTTGGGAGTATTTTCCCTGGTGGATTTGATAATTAATGTCTTTGTAGTTATGAAAAGTACATGATTTTACATACTTAATGTCATTTACTCTGGAAGACAAGAGCGTAGGCTGGTACTCTGGCTTAACAGAAATCTTCCCTCAGCATTTTACAAACTGCATTTAGAGTTAAAGGAAGAAAAACAAAGTTTCTGATGCTTCTGTTTGCTCGAAAGTGCATTTCTCACCCAATACTTGGGAGGCAGTGCAAAGTAAACTGACCTGCACCGATGAGATTCACACAGACCACTGGGACGGAGGTTTAATGAACTGAAGTTCTGCTCCTTTCTTCCAAAATTAATGACAAATTGTTAATTACTTCGCCCAGCTGGCCAACTAAAATAATTCTGTGCAGCTCCCTGAGTTCTGAGGTCCATCAGACCAGTCCAGGTACAGGAAGGGCGGGAAAGCAGCCCCAAAACATCTTGCACTGTCAGTGACCTGCTTTGTGTCTGGGCAAATCCAGCACTGCTTTTCTCCATTGTTTCCTATTGCTCTTAGGAAAAGCAGGGTATAAATTTGGAAAAACTTATGCCTTTGGGTTGCAATTATGTATTCACTGTCTATTACCTTTCTCATGCTGGGTTTTTTCATTGTTTACACCATGTTAGACTCTTTTCTTTAAAAATAGCTACAGTTTAGCTTTCATCAGTAGGATTTGCTGTCACTAACAAATCTCATTTTCTTCTTTGCCCTTGTAAGTCCATGAATATTCTGACCTCCGTGTTGCTGTTGTATGCCAAAGAGGAAGAAGCCTTCTGGCTGCTGGTTGCTGTGTGTGAGCGAATGCTGCCGGATTACTTCAACCAGCGAGTGATAGGTGAGCTCGTGTGTCTCTTCTTGCTAACTGGGAAGGGGCAGCCACATGGCACTGGGGTGGGCAGGGCGCTGGCAGGTCCAGACCCGACGGGCGAGGTGGTCTGCCGACCTGAGCAGTGCGCAGGGACAGCAGCGGTGGCTGCTCAGGTTCCAGCAGGGGTTGATTGGAGTTCGAAGGGTTCGAGCTGCAAGAACTATAAATATTTGCTCAACTTCACAGTTTATCTTTTTCTTCCTATTGGTCAGAAGACGGCGGCACTTTTGCCTGTGTCGTGGTTTAATTCCGGCTAGC
>NW_010238530.1:315-537 GCF_000690775.1 Eurypyga helias | reverse complement strand
GTGGGTCAGCCGCAGGACCCGTGGGCTGCCAGATTCCCCTGTGTGCTGGGGACGTCCCCTCTTGGTGGTGGGACAATGGTCTCCCTGTCCCCACAGCCCGAGAACATCCTCTGTGTCGCTGCCACCGGGCACATGGTGAAGATCATCGACTTCGGGCTGGCTCGAAGGTGCCGTCCTCCCCCTTCCTCCGCTCCATCCTCCCCCCTCTCCCCCTCCCACCCT
>NW_010238530.1:0-221 GCF_000690775.1 Eurypyga helias | reverse complement strand
CAGATCGGTTTTGGGGGAGCAGCTTGTCCCCATCCTGCTGACTCTCCCCCCCGGCCACAGGTACAACCCCCAGGAGAAGCTGAAGGTGAACTTTGGCACCCCTGAATTCCTCTCTCCTGAGGTGGTCAACTACGAGCAGGTCTCCTACTCCACGGACATGTGGAGCATGGGCGTCATCACCTACATGCTGTACGTCAGGGGTGCGTGGGGGGGCTGCCCGT
>NW_010238529.1:12725-13577 GCF_000690775.1 Eurypyga helias | reverse complement strand
CCGGCGCCGGCCGAGCTGGGCGCGTTTGGAAGTGCGAGGTGTGAGGGGTGTGCGGTGCTTCGGGGGTACCGCTGACTGTCTCGGGTTGGGGCGGCTCACTGCTCCGGGGTACCGGCTGCCGGAAGAGTTGAGGGGATTTAGCAGAATACAGGCAATTGAGGTTATAGCGGTAGAGCATCCCAGTTGTAATGTGTTTTGATGAATTCCCCGCACTGTCTCGTGCGTTCGTGCTGCTTGGTTGGCTCCGGTACCGTTCTGGAGTCCTTCCTCACAGAAATTCTCCGGACTGTGCGTAGCTAAGGCTGCCGTGAGCAGGGCTTGACGGGGTTCTCTGACAGAAGAATTTCCTAGGCAATACAGTTCAACTTCCCGTCATTGCTGGCAGGTTTATTTATCGAACTGACGGTTTCAGCTGCCTGCGGAGATTAGCGTTTATGAATTAATTAGTAGTGTACGTTTCCCGTTCTGTGTTGGTGGAAACGAGATGGGAGCGAGACTGTAACTGCTGAGTATTTCCGTGTTTGCGAAACATCATTAGCCTTATTTGGACTGACTTATGCTTATTACATGTTTGTATGAAGCCGTCTGAAAAGTGAGCCCTGACATCACGAGGAGCACCAGCTAATAAGCTCTCACGGATCTCAACTTGTGTTCTGTGCTCTGGAGTGAGTCCTCGCTTCAGTTTGCCTGTTTTAGCAAATTCTGCAGCAGTCATAAGCAGTAAATACCAATGCCAAAGGTATTTTGAAGGGAGAAACTCTCAGGAGTGCACGGTACAGACCACATCTTGGTGTGCAGAGGCTGTGTTCTCTTCTGGTTTTGTCACACAGCCTCCCTGAGGCACCCTGAACA
>NW_010238529.1:8641-12690 GCF_000690775.1 Eurypyga helias | reverse complement strand
CCAGTTATCTTGAATTGCTATGCCGCAGTATTTGGAACTGATGAGGGTCCAGACCTCTGATGTACGTGATTCTGTAGTGTAGAAGGCTCAAACAAATAAGCAGGACAAAAAAGATACAACTTAAGTATATTGCTTTTGCTGATCCTGCTCTGTCAGCTAGTCCAAGTTATCTTTTATTACATATGGATACACGTGTATGTGTGCTTATGCTTGTGATACCCAGTATCTCTTCAATTTTCCTTCTTCCCTTTGCATTCTATCACTCTTCTTTATCCTCCACTTCTGCACGAGAGCCACCAACAACACAGTGACTCCCAAACCAGATTTTTGGCCGTGTAAGCATAGAAGATGACAGAGAGACTGCGCTTAGTTTCCAGACTTTTATTTTTCCTTCATATCTCAATAAAATTCCACAATACTGTGTGTTGTTTCTGGGAGTTTCCTTTCCTCTTGATTCAGTCTGTGACTGTAACATGTTGTTTACTTAACTGCTCTTGCATTTTTGCAGTACCTTGACTGGTTTGTTTCGTCTTTTTAAAAGAATGCTCTTTTTTTTTTTTTCCCCATCCTTCCCTCGCTGTACAGCAGTGTTTCTGATTCTGTGTAACTTGTTTCACGTTGTTTCATGTGTTGGCCTTTATGTTGCTTTTCTCTCTCTCTTTGCAATCTCTTATCTACTGATACTTTACTGTTAGACTGGAATTCTAATCTGCAGTCTGTTTAGAAATTCTAATCTGCAGTCTGTTTAGAAATAATTTTAAAATTTAACTTTTTTAAAGTGTGAACTTTTGTACTATACTGTACAGGCACAGAAATGGGAATTATCCCTTAAAGCTTCTCAGCTTGTGCCTGGTCATTGCATGTTGGAGCTGCAAATGTAAAGAATCTTTCATCTTTCTAACCCTTATGAGCCTGGAGTTTGAGTCTGCCTCGTATGAAGCATATTGTATGTATGAAGCTATTTCTGCCAGAAGGAAATGGGGTGCTTTTAACGGAAAAGAATACCAAGAAATAAGGTTGTTCTTTCCTGCATTTCTCTGCTGGAAGAGCTCTGTGTCGTCAACATGCTGATAGAAAGCTGAGGGGGGAGAGAGCTTAGAGATGTTCTGTTCATTTGCTGTTTTAAACTTCAAGTAGAAGTAAGTGTTCAGAAGTCTAGCCAGTACTAATATGCTTTACCATCACAAAACAATAAACCCCATACACTGTAACAAAACTTTGTTAAGAAATGTTATAAAGTCATGGAATTTTATGTAGCAAGGTTTTGGTAGCAAGGAGGCTCCAGAAGTGACTTCTTAAAAGCTGCTAGAAGCCTCCCCTGTGTTCGATAGAGCCAATGCCAGACGGCTCCAAGGTGGACCTGCCACTGGCCAAGGCTGAGCCCATCAGTGATGGTGGTAGCACCTCTGGGATAACATGTTTAAGAAGGGGGAAAACAAAAAGCAGCTGGGATAACAGAGAGGAGTGAGATGTGAGAGAAACAGCTCTGCAAACACCCAGGTCAGTGGAGAAGGAGAAGGGAGGAGGGGCACCAGGTGCCGGAGCAGAGATTCACTGGCAGACCGTGGGGTAGACCATGATGAGGCCGGCTGTGCCCTGCAGCCACGGAGGGTCATGGGGGAGCAGAGACCCACCTGCACCCCGGGGAGGACCCCTCAGCAGAGCAGGGGGATGCCCGAATGAGGCTGTGACCCCGTAGAAAGCCCACACTAGACCAGGCTCCTGGCAGGAGCTGTGGCCCTGTGAAAAGGACCATCATCAGAGCAGTTCATGAAGAACTGCAGCCCGTGGGAAGGACTCATGTGTGGGAAGTTGATGGAGGACTGTCTCCCATGGGAGGGACCCCAGGCAGGAGCAGATCCTCCTGGGATCCTCCCCCTGAGGAGGAAGGAGCAGCAGAGGCAGTGTGTGATGGACTGACCACAACTCATTCCCTATTCCCCCTGTGCTGCTGCCAGGGAGGAGGTAGAGAAATCGGGAGTGAAGCTGAGCCTGGGAAGAAGGGAGGAGTGGGGTGAAGGTGTTTTAATATTTGGTTTTATCTTTCATTATCTTACTCAAATTTGACTGGTGATAAATTAAATTGCTTTTTCTTCCCCAGGTCAAGTCTGTTTTGCCCATGTTGGTAACTGGTGAATGATCTCTCCCTGTCCTTATCTCGACCCATGAGACTTTCAGTGTATTTTCTATCCCCTGACCAGCTAAGGAGGGGAAGGATAGAGCAGCTTTAGTGGGCAGCTGGACTCCGGTCAGGGCCAACCCAGCACATATAGAAATTTTAACCATCTTTTCTGTGGCATACTTTTTTATATTTAAAAAAAAAAAGTGAAACCTAAAGGTGGGAATATAAATATTCATGAACTTTATTTAGTATCGAAACCAATGTAGTGTGACAAATAACTAGAAAAATAAGTTGCTAGCTTGTCAAACAAGTAAAAGACTTGTGGAAACTTGGAGAAGTGGAGAGCATGTTGGTGTCACTGCTTCTCCTCTGCCCGAATGGTATGGTTGTTCTCAAGGTCTGTGTGGTAACCGTCCCACTGTGTTACACCGCAGGGCCTGCCTGTGTGCAGGTGTGCCCGTACGGTAAGGGATGTGGGCCAAAGGCTGGAGATACTGGTGGGTGCTGCAATATTCCTGTTTCTCTTCTGATGGCGTTACGGGCAAACTCAGAAGCAAGAGGGTCTGGCAGTACTGCCGGCAGTGGGGTTTGCCCAGTCCTTCCTGTTCTAAAACGGCTGTCAGTTGCTTGTGGCTGCTGAATTTTTGTACTGGCTGATGTCATGATGCCAGCTTGGAGCGTTTTCCTCATGCTGGATGCTTCAGGAAAACTTGAGCATAGAGGCACGGCTGCGTTTGAGCATACCAGCACGCTTGTATTTTGTCAGAACTTGAATTCTTTGCACAGTTCCACTGGTGCGCTGGTTTCCCTGTGGCTTAGGGCAGAGTCTGGGTACCTGGTAAACCTCACACTGGGCTCTGTTTTGGTGTTCTGATAGAAGCTCCAGACTATGAATAAGGAGGCTGTGGTTTGTATTCCTGCTCTTCCACTCAATGATTTGAGAGGCAGCCCCTCTCAAGTACCTCTTGTGATATCTGTTTCCCGTCTCTAAAAAATGGGGGAGTGGAAGGCCATGATGACTCTGTTCGAGTCAAATAAGCTGAAAGTCTTGAAGTCTGCCCTGGACATCAGAAATAATGATGTTCAATCACAACCAACAGCGACAAGAGCAGAGACTACAAGTTACATAGGCAGTTTGGAAAAGGTAACAGTTTGATATGAACAAAAGAAGTGGTTAGAGGATGGTAATAGTGGGGACAGGCTATGGAGGCACTGTTTGTTAGGGAAATCTGAATTTTTTTTTGAGAGAGAGAAGAAGGAGACTTGGAAAAAAGTAATTTAATTACTTGGGTGTTAAAGAGTACAGTTTTTGCTGTTTTCTTATTTCAGAGGACAGGGATAGAAAACGATGAATGAGCTACCTCAGGTACTAGAAGCAATATAATCACATTAGTGCAGTTCTCTGCCCAGGCTAATTAATCCTTCTGAACAGCAAGCTCTTGGTGTTGGTGGAGCACCATACTGATGCAGCTGTGCTGCTCTTGTACAAGGTCGCTAGCTTGGAAACCCGACATGTTATTGGTTGTAGCTGTTTGGATCTGTTTTCAGGATAAAAGCCTCCTTGGTAAACTGGAATTGATGTCTGAAGAGCATGATCATGCAGTGCTCCAAATGCTTGCACAGCTCTCAGCTGTTGCAGTCATCTAGTAGAAGTCCTGGAGAGGAGAATTTTACTCGGTGATTCTACCGTCATTTGTGAGCACTGGTCCTTTGAGCTCAACAGGGCAAGGGTTGCAAGACAGCAAAACAGCCTCCGCAGCTGAAGATTACTTCATGCCATCTTTCTAGAAAGAACTGAATTCAGGTTGCACCGGCAGTGTGAATTCTGGAGCTTCCCAAGTCCTCAGCATTCATTTTGTTTGCTTACTTGTTTTCTGTGCTGTCTTTTATGCAGTTTAGTTGGAAGTTATTAGCTTAAGCAAGAAGT
>NW_010238529.1:0-8610 GCF_000690775.1 Eurypyga helias | reverse complement strand
GTAGAGAAGTTCAGAAGTATCTGGAGGAAAGAAAGCTTGTGAGCATGGAAATAAAGCACTAATCGGAGATCTAATATGCACTTGACATAGCTGCACTTGGGTGTAATAAGAACTCTGGTAACAAGGAGGAGTGATGGCAAAATTATAGGAGGTGGCTTGCTGCTGAAGAAGGGCGGTGGGCTCCTTGTGCCCTCCTGCATGCTTCCACCGCTTGCTTTCCTAGCGCCTGGTATCCTCGTACTGCTGCTTGGGGTAGGGGGGCCGGGTTGGGGGGCGATTTATTTCCTTTTGGTGATTTCTGAGACAAGATGAGCTCACTAATATTTCTTACTATCAAGGAGGGAAGGTCTCTTCTTACCACGTTTGATTGCCTTCTCCCCCTGTCTACGTTGCATTAATTCCACCATAGCCCTCCCTAAGATGCTTCAGCTCGCGAAACTAGCAGAAAACTGCCAGAGCAGAAGTTGGATAGTTTTCTGCCAAGCTGGTGAGCTGAAGGCCTTAATCGAAGGGTTGACTTGGTGCTAGTTTTGGCTGCAGGGAGACAACAGTACTATGTGGATGAAAGAGGTGTGAAACCTCTTTCAGTAGCCTTGTTGTAGGAGCTGGGATCAGATCTTCTGATGTAGCTTCTCCATTAAAATGGAATCCCCACAATGTGACATTTGCAGAGTAAGGGTTCGATCCACTGTAAAAACCTTCTGTAGCAGGCTGAAGTGCTGCACTTCGAGGTTGTTACCGCCCAACCCCTTTTCTCAGAACAGAAAAGGGGAAAAGAAACACAGTGGCAGGGAATACCGAAGCCCCAGCTCCTGTAGACCAAAATTCAGAGTGCTTTTACTGGGAGGAAGGTTGTCCTTCATAGGTAAAGAGTTAAAATGCAGCTGTGGAAGTATTGAGTGGTTTGGGTTTCAAACAGAAAAAGCTTTCTTCCCTGATGGTACATTTCTTTAAGAAGGAGGTACAGTGAAAGGAAAGGAATTGACATGTAATGAGTAAGCAGTGTGGTGATTCCTGGCAACGTGCTGATGATGCAATGCATTTCAAAAGAAGTTTTCTTAAAAGTACTTTGTGACCTTAATGCTGACATCTTGTAGCTGGCATTCAGTTTGTCAGAGGAGTTTAAAAAGAAACTTGGCTTTCTTTTTTCCACTCAAAAAAGGTTTTATTTACAAAACCACTGAAGATTATAGGCAGGTATCTCTAGTTCTTTTTGAGTGCTTTCCTTCCTGATAAATACTGTTGAGCTGGGTTTGTTGTTTTGTGGTGTGGGGTTGTTTTTGGGTTTATGTTGGGGTTTTTAAAGAGTTCTTGGGTAATGGTTTTAAAAGACACTAAGAAGGTGAATTAAATGCCTAAAACCAAAGGGTTGAATGTGGTGGATAGATACCTTATATCCCTAAGTTAAGGGCATCCTTACAGAGCTCACAGACGTTCTCCTTGGGTTTGAGAGATTTGTCGTCTTGTGAAGTGGCAGCTGGAGGTGTCAGGGGTTATCTTATGTCATCTAAAATGTCACAAAACTGTAATTTAAATTGCTTGCTTAGGGCTAATGGGCACTACAAGATGCAGAGAATCAAAGAATAGTTTGGGTTGGAAGGGACCTTTAGAGACCATCTAGTGCAAACCCCAGAGGAGCTTCATCTGAGTTACGAACAGTATGATTCAGCGACTGTTAAGCAACCTCTTGTTTCTGTCACTTGCCAGACCCTATGCAGAACAACTTTAACCTGCCAACCAGACAGAAAGCTATCCCCCACTTCTGCTGGGTTTATGGCCTGGCAGGGTAGGAAGCCAAAGTGGCCTAGTGGAGGTCTGAGCACAGTGGAAGCAATGGACCCCCACTGTGCCAGTGCATTTGAAAGGAGAGCACAGTGCAGGAGACTGAGCCATCTTCTTGTCTGTAAGACATGAAATAGGATATGCCTTTGCCAAATTAATGTTCTTTCTGCTGGGAGCCCTTAAGGTCTTTTTAGGGGAGGACATTGTTTCAGGTGAGTTGCTTCAGCTGCCTTTTGAGAACCTGGCAGCCTCTTCTCAGTCAAATGACTTGAAATTTCTCCCATGTAGGCAAATGCCTGTGATTTGAACATCAATCATGAAATGGAGGGGTGTCTCTGTGTGGCTGTGTGCATATTTGACCGAAACAGGATGTGTTCCCATTGCTAGTTCATGGGTTTTTTTTCAGCTTTACAACTATTATCTATGAACTAAGAAGAATATTTAATTTTCGTACATTTAGACTTGGCCTGTGTTCTCAGTAAGTAAATTTACCAAAACTTACTGAATGTCCTATGGAACTGATCCTCAGACTTGTGGGCAACATGAAAGAGCTTTAAATATACAGTGGAAAAAAAAATCTGTCTTTCACAAAGAAAAATCAAGCATATGATGAATCCAATACTTTAACTGAAAACCCATGTACCTATTTTATGTAAAGGCAAAACTTAAATTCCAGACACACAGGACTCTCTTTATGAAAGCTGAGTAAGGTGATGTAAAGACATGAGGTAAAGCTTAAAATGGAATGTCTCCTGCATTTTGGCAGAAGTTTTATTCTCATGGTGATGATTTCTTATTTAATGTTAGCATAGCAGCCTGTGCCAGCCATTTAATATAAAGAAACAGAGTAAATCATAATGTTAGTGAATACAGCTGCTGAAGACTGTACTTCTGTGGCAAACTGAAGCAGTAAAATTCCACCTGTTTATTAAAATCTGCTGGTAAGACCAAAAAGATGTCTTATCTCATTCGGGGGAAAATAAAGAGTGATACTCAGGCTTCGATGGCTTCTTTGAATGTTAATGAAAGCACAGGATTATGAAGAGGAAATCATGGACGGACAGGAGACAGCACTTTTTGTGGAAGGTAATTAATGTCTTTACAGAAGGACTTGTGTGGCTGTTGGATGGACAGACCTTTTCTTAAAGCTATCTGAAAAATGCTGCTGAAGGAATTTGGCAGTGGGTTAACTTTCTGTTTGTTTGGTTTTTTTTTCTTTCCTAGCTTGGGTAGCCAGCGTAGGTGTGAATTTCTGCAGTTGTCATCTTAAATAGAGTATCTTAACGGGTATTTGTTTTATTTACAAATAATAAATTTGTCTTCCTAACTTCTTTGGCAGAGTAAGAGTCTAATACTTCAGAAAAGTAGCTTTGTTTCAGTGTTTGCTGCTGTCTCAGGGTGCAGCACTTCTCTGGCAATAAACTGCCACCTGTGATGGTACAGAGATGATAAAACACTCCAGTTGTGAGCTTTTCTGATAACAAACTCAACTATTCAGATGTGTCTCTGTATAAACTGTTTCAGACATTCACTTTTGAAGGATTTTGCAGTCTATTTCTAAGTTATTTCTAGAACTGTCATTTTACAAATGAAATAATTGTTTAGGTGGGCCTATGAATTAAGCACTATGAGCAGTGTACCAGATACTCAATATACAGGTTCCCTCTTCTGTGTGAAAATCTCCTTTGTCCACAAAATTTGTTTAGGGGTTTATTTATTTTTTTCTTTCTTTGTGGTTTTTCTAAGCATGTGACATAAAATAATGTATGCACACTTCTAAAAAGCATCTGTTTTTCTGTTTTCCATGACTTTTTATAATTGGGTCTGCAACTCTGTCATGAAAACATAACTGGTGCATAACATAAAGTGCACGCTTGCCCGAACCAGATTAAGTGAAACCTTTTACAGAATTCTGGTTAAGTTACTGCTGTATCAAGGTGCTCAGCAGCCTTGCTGCACAGTCCAGAAGACTTTACCATTCTGAGAAAGCAATTTGGTTTTCCAGGGCTGGGAGGGGTCTAGTGACTTGTGCAAGTTTGCACAGTGTCATGGTGAAGAGCAGAGCTTGACTACCTGGCTCTGATTTATAATTGTTTTCCCCACTATACCAGAGGCTGTTGCTGTGTGCTGGGCGAAGGCTGTCTTTACTCTTACCCACGCTGCCAGTCTCTAGCCTGGGCACATCAGCTCACTAGGGCCAGTTTAAACCTGGGTTTTGGAGCCTGGTTCATGGCTGCACATGGGTAGCTGTGGTTTGCCACTCAACTGCTGCTGATTGTGCTGTCTACTACGGGGCAGGGGGTGGGGGAGGCTAAACCTGAGACTCCCTGGTTCTGTGTTTGGGTCACTAGCTGCAGGCTTTTTAAGTAATACTGGAAATCAAATGCTGTGGTTCCGTGTTGTTTTGAAGGAAGGCAAGTAAGGTAGTAAAACTGCTGGTTTGCCTTTCTTGTGCCTTGAACTCTGTTGTAACCAAGAAATGCTTGTACAAAATAGTATGACAACTTGCTATAATTTTCTGCAGTAAGCTGATTGGATTTTATAGCTGGTGTTTATGAAGATACAGGTATTGCTCATTCTGATGCCTCTAATTTTAAAAGCTTTTCAAACAGATTGGATGAGCACATAACCTGCTGTTACATTCTTATAACTGTTAAACATTCACAGCCCTTGTGGGAACACTGAGATATGCAGTCTCTTATGCAAAGGTAACTACAAGTGTAAAATCTACTTTCATTTGTCCTCCCACTCCCTCTTGGAAACTATACATTCCTTGGCTTTTAAATTGTTTTAGGAATAAAGCGAGTGAGTGGAAGTCTGGCTTCTCTGAAACTTGGGACCTCTTTTTTTTTTAAATGCAAATCCCTAATAAGGTAAGAAAAGACATGAAGATTGTAAGCGACGGTAGGCAATATTGAACAGAGGACTAAAATGATGCTGTGCGGTGGATGAGCTGATGCCTGTGGAACATCTAGCTGTTAAAAGACTTCCTGTGTGCATCCGAAAAATTATTTCAGAAGAATCAACTGTTTTCTCTCACGCTGGGCAAAAACGTTGCAGTTTTAATGTAAAAACATACAGCTTTGCACTTCTCATCTGAAGATACGTATTGCTGGCATTTAGGTGAGAGGCAGTACTGTGTATTGTTCATATGAATAAAGTAGAAAGGAAAGAGTATTTGATACTTTTTTCCAGAATTTTACATGATCTGACTTGTGTAGGGGTGATCTTATTGCTTGGCAACATAAACCCTCTTTTTCAATTATTTATTCAAAGTCAGTCTGTGCTTCCAAAACATTGCAATAGAATTGCATTAGATCAGTGTGGCTTGCTTCTTTAATTAGTATTCAGACCACTGTCAGGCTATGTTTTTTAAAGTATCTGCATATTTTTCTTTCACTTAGTCCACAGCATAATAAACATCTCTGTGCCTTTTGAAATTTCTTTTGTTCAGGGACTGCTTTCTTCCAATGAAATAGGAAGTAGCTTGTGTAAACGAACACCAAGCTAAAAAGCATTTTGCTTAAGGAGATAGTAATTTTACTATTCACTGATACACACAGGCAGATGCAGACGCAGTCTTTAACTTCACTGTCAGTCTCACTGCCTTTGAGCACTGACATCTGTTGGTGCACTGAATGGTGATACTAATGATAAAGCTTTGCCCATACTGCTGTCTGCAGGGAAATCTGCTGCTTGTTACTGTGGTTAGAGTTCTCCACCCATCTGTGATTTTGAGAACTGCACTTTAAATTTTTGTGTTGGACCTAGATAGTAACACTAGACTGTTTAAACTAAAGCTTAAAGAAGAGAAATAGATGTTAATCACTTGCAATGATGGATTTCCGCCCCCTCTCCCCCCCTCTCTTTCAAGCAACAGAAAACCTAATTACCATTTAGAGAGTAGAAGAGTTATACATATTACATATGTAAAAAGTCATAATACTTCAAAGCTGTGTGCAGCTTTCTTTGTTCTGGTGAGATCGTCTGCAGAATCACCATGGGAAAAACTATGCTATGTAAAGACAAACTGCAAGTTCACTGATACTTTTATGTCTTATTCTGTAAAGCTCTAGAGTAAGCGTGGCACTGAACCTGAACTGACTCTTCATAGCAATGTGTGAGATCTTGTCAAGGGCTGAAGTGACATCACATGCACATCAAGAAGGGCATTTCAAAAAATGACCTTTCTGAAGAAAAGCCCATAAGACTCTTCATGCAGTTTCTTTAAAAAGAAAAAAAAAAAAAAACCAAAAACCAAAAAACCCACCAACAAAACCCCACTGTGTTCATATATCGCGAGAGAGTTGTATTTTTATCTTTCTCCATAGATGTGTTTTACATAAAAGCCAAATACAGTACAGTTGATAAATTCTGTTGTCTAACTGACGATGTAGTTTGTGGGCAAGCTCTGATCTGAATAAACACTTTGAAGAAAGTAAAAGACATACATTTTCTATTTTTTTTTTTTTTACAATTAGTCATCTAAACTGAAAGGATAATTTATACATATGTTGCAAGCAAAGTCCAAAACATTAGGATACAGCAAAGAAATCCTTGCATTTCAATAATCACTTCTGCTTGTCATTTTTATTATATAAATCTAAACCTAGCAGGAATTAGATGCTCTGTGAGAAAGTTTTTCAGACATCACAGAAACAGTTAATACGTAGCTTGATCATCTGAAAGCATATGGAGACATGGTTGGTCTGCATTTATGAACACCGTAATCCTCTTCTTCCTCCCAACCTTCTGCTTACCATATGATTTTGTTGTTGAGAAGGAGAGAGATTCAGACTCACCACTGGATTTCTGAAGGCCTGATCTCTTATTAGGGCAAGACTTCAAAACTGACTTCAAAATTAGATCAAGTTGCTCAGTCTTATGCTCTCAAATGTGGAAAATCTTCGGGAAGCGAGATTCTTCAGCCCTTCTGGACAAACATATTCCAGTGTCTGAAGATCCTTATTGTAGGGTTTTAAAAATTATTATTGTATCTAGTTAGAATTTCCCTTGCTGCAATTTGTGACCACTGCCTGTTCTCCTTTAACTGTGCACCACTGAGTAGAGCTTGGCTGCCTTTTCTCTGTGGGGGCACACTAAGTCATTAAGAAGTCTTCTGGCTGAACAAACCCTGCTCCATCTATCTCTTTTCGTATGTCATGTGTTTTTTGGTGTTTGTTTTTTGTTTGGCTTTTTTTTTTTTAATCTGTAATTGATATAAGGGAGCTGAAATTCAAGAACAGATGTCCCATTTGAGGTATCGGCGATTCAAGGATGCCTTACTTATTTATGTTCAACACGTTGTTCACAAGGACCCCAGGACATTTGTTGTTAAGCTGTTTTCTGGCCTGTAAGTGCCCATCATGTACTGTTGTGGCATGTGTTTATTCCACATTAAGTATAAGATTTTTGCATTTGCATTTATTGGGCTTGTCTGCTCACTCCTCCAGTTTGTTGAGGTCCTTCAGGTGGGAGCCTTACTCTCCAGCTTCTTGATTGCTGGAGGGTGTGTTATGCTCTGTTGTTCTGATTAACCCCAGAGAAATGCCATTTGTAGTTAGCTGCTAGTTAGACTTTGACCTGTTTACTGCTGTCTTGAACTTAGAAGTCCAGCCACATTTTTTCATCAACCTTGTAGACCAGCCATCTAGTCCTTGCCTTTTTGGCTGCCGCAGCATTAAGGAGGACTGCGTCAAAAAGCATGCTAAAGTCAAGGTAAATGATGTTTGCTGCTCTGTCCTCATCCACAGAGCCAGTGGCTTCAGCATAATAAGTAACTGGGTTGGTTGAGCACATTTTGCCTTTGGGAAATTATGCTTGCTCTTTGCAAAGGTGTTTCTGTCCTTCATGTTCCTGGAAATAGAATCAAGGAGGATTTGTTCCATTTTCTTCCCAGAGTCTGGAATAAGGCTGACTGGCCTGTAGTTCTCTGGATCTTCTTTCTTGCTTTTTTCTTCAGTTACCAGGGTCCTCCCTTGGTTATTGCGGCCTTTCAGAGTTGATCTAGAGAGGCCTTACAATGACATCAGCCAGCTCCCTCAGTACCCTCAGAAGCATCTCATCTGGTCCCATGAACTTGTGTATGTCCATTTTGCTTATGTACTCTGTTCCTAATTTTGTCTGCATTTACCTGACCCCTTTCCCCAGGCCCTTGCCACTAAGCCCTGTGAGTATGCCTGGCTGGTAAAGGCCAAAGCAAAAAAGGCAGAGTGCTTGAGCCTTCTCGTGTCCTTTGTCACTGGTTTTCTCAACCAGGAAGTATCAGGTCCTGGTTCTGTTTGGTTGTCCTTCTGCTGCACCTGTAGAGGCCCCTCCTGTCCCATGGCAGCTTCCAGCTGAGCTTTGGCCTTCTCTCCCCTCATGCTTGGGCAGCATTTCTGTACTGCTGTGAGGCAGTCCGTGTCTGCTTCCTCACAGTGTGCTTCCCTGGGGGCTTGGGCTCAACCAGGTGCTCCCCATGCAACCACCCTGGTCTCCTGTCGTGGGCCATTCTCATGCTTGAAGAGCAGTGAGGCCTCCTGGGTGCCTTTGCCGCACAGGGAACTCTCACATGGGATCGTGTGGATCAGCTCTCTGAACAAACTGAGTTTGTTCCCCTGAAGTCCGTGGTCTTTATTACTTGTCTTTCTCAGTTCCTTCAGGATCTTAAACTCTCCCGTCTAGCATTTAAGCAGGCATGGCGTTTAGACACGTCTCATTCATCCATTAATTGTTTTGAAGTGAGCTTTTATTATGGGAGGTGGAGTGGTATAGAAAAATGACATGTAGCCTTTTCTGGTTCATTTGCAGCTCTGCTACCTCTCTTGGTTTTGTTAGGGAAGTTCA
>NW_010238528.1:4018-6663 GCF_000690775.1 Eurypyga helias | reverse complement strand
CCCATATCTATTCTGCAGGGGCAGCTGGGAAAGGGAGGGAAGGCAGGAGGAGATGCGCCTGCCTCTCCTGGCAGGGACCTGTTTCCATTCCGCGTCTTCTCCCGAGTTCCTTCCCTTAGCCTGTTGGCAAGAGGATACGGGATCAGCTGTGTGCTGAGCCCCCTCCTTCTGCTGCCTTTTCCTAATTAAACATGTTTTGCTTTGTCTTTCACATAAGTAACTAACATTATTCTATGGATGCTAAATTGTCTTCCATTTTAGCCAATAAATTTCTCATGTCCTCACCTTTTCACACCTCTGCATTTGCACTAATGACTTCTTGCTGTTCCTGATCCCACTTACTTTCAATTTCATACCACAATTTATCCTTTCCTTCCCCACTCATTCTCTGCAGCTTTTTCTTTCTCATCGTCATCAGACAGCCCCAGTTATCCCATGAGTCACTCCAGCTATTATCCCACACACCCCTTCCCCATCCATCTCAAAGCTCTGTTACCCACTTCCAGGGACTCAGTGCTAGGACTCATCCTATATAGCTTTCACCCTAGATGCCATATACACTCCCAGTGCTTCTTTTACTATGGATTCCAACAACCCCTCTCTGAGAAAGAGTCAGACCTGCTTCTCCAGTCCCATCTTTCCCAGCATGTCAGTGACAAAGCCCCACTGTTCACCTTGATACTGTATGTTCACACCGCTTCTGCTCATGCAGTCTCTTTAGAGTGCTTCTACAGCTTAATTTCCAAGTGATCCTCTTGCAAGGGATTGCAGAGTGCTTAGTCTTTTTTCCTTTTCTCCCCCTGAATCTTGCCTTTGAGTAATCTTTTCTGTTATCACCCATTCAGCAGCCATCTCTGGACTGAAACACGCAGATGCAGCTTTCTACTCCAAACTTGCCCCTCAGACAAACTCGTGTTCCAGCCTGTCTTCCTGCTATCTTGTCAGGTCTAATCATCAACTAGGCTAGTACCCTAATGTTACCCTCCGGCCACTTTTCCCACGTCCTTCCTGAATCAACTGTGACAGCAGTGCCATCCCGTCAACAGACATACACTGGGCATCACAGCCCATGCGCTGGGCCTTGAATATTCAGAAAACTTCATTGTCTAAAGCGCGATTGTTCCTAAAACACAGGGTTTTCCCTATCTACTTATGGAGCAAATACACTCATCCAGGTTTCTGTTACCACCTCTGTACTGCAACTTTTGGCACGCTGCACTTCGTGGCCTTGACTAAGGCAGTTCTGTGCCTTTGCGCTGTATGCCTAGATCACCTTTCTAGAAAGTAATTTTCACTCTACCACCCCTCTCTCTGCAGACTTCCTTATGGCATTAAATACAAGCTTCTTATCTTTGCTTCAAGGTCTTTGTATTCTTTAGCAGACACTAGTGGAGCCAAGAGGAAACTGTACAGACATCTATCACGGTGGGGTGAGGGAGCAAGCAGGGTCAAACCCGAGGTTCTGCCTTACAGTGCTGCTCACTAGTGCAGGCAAGTCACAGCGCCATAAAGACCACATTCACGTGGCTTCCAGACAGCACAAAGTGAGTTTGAATCTGCTCCGGACACGAGCAAACGGTACGTGAAATGGGAGAAAAGCACTTCCATGCCTTCACAATGTATTGCGTGTTTACAAGGCAGTGCGAAAAGGAGGACAAAAGTATGCTGAAATGGCATTAAGCTAGGAGAGGCAAGATGGCAATATTCTTTTGTGGAAAACCAGCCATAGAATCATAAAATCATAGAATGGTTAGGGTTGGAAGGGACCTTAAAGATCATCTAGTTCCAACCCCCCAGCCATTACTTGCTCTTTCTCCTCTATCAGATGTCAAACTACTTTCATAATTTGAAGAATCTTGATTTCTTAGTATTATTGGAAATATATTTTGAAATAGGTTTTTTACTGTCTTAGATCCATTATTAAAATGCTGGCACCTTTCTCTCCAGCAGTTTGCCCTATGGTTTTGTGGTTACTGCCATAGTTCTGGAATACCTTTTAATAACAGTTTCCATTGGCAGAATCCACCAAAGTATCCAGCAAAGCAGCTGTGAAAACTGCTATACCAGGCAACGTTACTGTTCTGGTAGAGTGTTTCTACACTCTCCTGCATTTAATATTTTCAATTTTTACACAGTCTTAGCCCAACATATAAAAAAATATGATCATGCTTACATGTGAAATCCCTTCCATTTAAGTCTGCAGTACTACACTCTCAACACACAGACTCTGCTACGCCATAGGTGTATGGAGGAGCCCAGTTACAGCTGGACCTTATTCTGGTCAAGCCAAGATGCTGCAAAATTCTAATGTCATTATTTACATGAGGATGTGTTTTGTCAGTGCCATGCAATTGTTACAACAGAAGTAGTTTAATGATGTTAATTCACACCAAGAATCCAGCAACCATGCTCTTTAGAAAAGGATCACTCGGAAAATGCAACTGACCTTGGTGAGTTTTAACAGGTGAACAGGCAATACATGAATTATACTGAATCTGGTGAATAATTTAATTATCTTATTGAATTGGAAATTCTTATTTACATAAGAAAAAATACTAGAAAATATATATATTAAAAATGCCTTGGTAGTCTATAAAAATGTTTTATGAAATGTGTTGTTTTGACTTCCAGGAAATAACAGAAAA
>NW_010238528.1:602-3606 GCF_000690775.1 Eurypyga helias | reverse complement strand
CCCTAAAAAGCAGTTTCAGTAATTCAGCTGGCTACTTCAGTTGTTTGTTGAGTGCTACTGAAATTTCCTCTTACTACACATACGTAGGGAGCTAAGCAAAAAAAAGGATCCTAATGTCCAGTAAGTCCTTCAAGCTTTATTATTATTTCTGTAAAAGTAATATAATTTCCAATACAAGAAAGGGAGCAGGCCTAGAACAGATATCTTGGTATCAGTAAAAAGAAACTTCTCTGGGGAAAGTCAGAGTACAAACTATTCTGCAGGAAGCTACGAATCACAAGAACAGCTTTTGGTTTTGTGGTCCTCCATGTCTAGTTAACACTATTGGCACTCTGATTCTGTGAAAACTCTGAAATTATTAAATTTGGTTCACAGACATGAACAATTAATTGAAATTGCTGAAACTTACTTGCCATCATTTTCAAAACAAAACACATGATGCGTATTTCATGACATCTGTACTGCGAACGGGTGCAAGTGTCTGCAATAATCACAGATTTCAGTAAGTACTCCAAAAATTGCTTATATGCCTGGCCTCTGGGATCAAGGCCAGATGTAGCTGCAAGATGCTACCACATCACATAAGCCTGGAAAGTGCCAAGAGGAAGGGGACCGACCTAGTCATAACCCCACTTTCCCTGAAATAGCTCACCCCTACAAATCCCCTGTATAGTTCTGCAACATACACATGCTGCCCTGCCACGTGCACACACAGGCAGCTGTTCTCAAAGTAGAGAAGATGGTCCAGAAAAATGTGTTCAAACACTGAGAAAGCATGCCAAAATATGTGAGTGAAATACTGACATGAAAGGAAGAAAGGTCAGAACAAAGCATCAAAGTATGGAAGTGTTATATGGGGCAATGCTCAAAGCATCCTGACTGTGACAAGCTGACAAGAAAATCTTGACTTAGAATGAATTTAAGTTAAAAATAGTATGACAAAGAGCCAATGAACCAGCTGTGAGGCACAGTGATTCTAAGCTCTGGAAGGCCACTAAGGTTTAAAAAGATGAAAGGAACAAAAATACGTATTTTCATCAGTCACTGACTAACAAGAAAACAATTGTTGGATGAAGAAGAGCCAAAATTATGTCATCAAGGTCTACAAGAAACTTCCAAAGAAAGTCATTCCAGTGTCCAGAGGAAATAGAAAGGAAAATTGAAGATATGACCCAGTAGGCTACATAGACAGGGAACAATTCTAATTGATGTGAGGTCAGGATGGCACTGCTGGAGGCACAGAACCATGGCTGGCTCCCTGGTCCCACTTTTGTCCTCCTCTTCGCTAAGGTGCACAATGGAATTTAAGACTGGCATATCTAGGAATTAGTTTTGCATGAAAGATCAAGACAAAGGGAAGCACCTCTTTATTTTCCTTGGAAACTCTTTCCTTATTGAGTTTCAATTTCACACGCAGTGCATACAAATTCAATCCAGATAGGAGATCATATTCTTTCGTTTTCAAAAATGTATTGACAGTATTGAGTACATGACATCCAAGACTGCTTTATATGCAGACATAATCAAATCCAGCTACTTCTCATGCAGAACATTACAGCTGCCTGCCATCAGTGGGACTAAAAAGCAAAGAATACTGTATGACAGACAGCTGACTTGAGGTAGGCTGGATGCAACTGCCCAGGTCAGAATTTTTCCAAAACAGACCCCTCACCTTCAGTTATAGCCGAAGCATTCTTGGCAACTCTATGTTTAACCCGAAATTCAGCTCCTGCTGGAACAAAATACCTTTACTACACTATGAAGGGATGGGTTCAAAATAGCTTCAGTTGGCTCTTTATTGATCCAAACCAAATGTAGACTGCTACTGGGCATCCAGTTCCACTTTCTGCAACATCCTAAATGGAACTTCAAAGTTTTACTTTGAAGGACTAGCCTGGCCTGATCCCACTTAAGACTGTCAAAAGTTACAGCCAAAGGTGATTTAGCTGCAGTTCACTTACAGGAGATGCCTAAGCACCAGTTAGAAATAAAACCTTAAAATATAACAAGATCTAAATGCTAGATCCTGCAGACAAAATGCATTACAGAGACAGCTGACAACAGTTGTATTTATTTAAATACTTAGACTTCAAAGCAGAAGAATTCCAGGCACAACAGTGCCATCCAGGGGCCAGCTAATCGCTGGTGAACGTCCAAAGATTTTCCTGAAAGTTATTTTATTCATATAAACAAAAATGTTTTATATTTAAAACGATTTCCCCAAATATTTTCAAATATGATCTCAGTTCTCTTGAATACTGCAACAGATAAACAGTAACGTGGAACAATAACCGATTCATTCTCTAGACATTTTAAGACTTGCTTACATTTAGGCATGAGTTTTCTATAAGTCACGTTTCAGTAAAATAGAAAAATATTTTCAACAATTTAAATCAACAATTCCTTCTAGGACAATAAACTGGAAATAATGAGGAAAAGCTGATGAAACTTTGCCAAACTTTTCAGACTGAGATCTCGCCAAGTCCAAAACACATTCTCAGCCTCACTTCACTACAGCTACTTAAAATGAATTATGTATATAAATTTTTACAGAGCTGAAGATGACTTAATTTCTGTACAATCCACACTCTTGCATTCTGCACAAATGGGAAAATTAATCTGAAAATTTTAAAGCAGTTTGAATATGGTTTTGTTTCACAGGGAAAAAGGGGAGGGAGGGAAGGGGAATGGATAAAACAAAATCACAGAATCATGGAATGGTTTGGGTTGCAAGGGACCTTAAAGACCATCTAGTTCCAACCCCCTGCCATGGGCAGGGACACCTTGCACTAGACCAGGTTGCTCCAAGCCTCATCCAGCCTGGCCTTGAACACTTCCAGGGATGGGGCATCCACAGCTTCTCTGGGCAATCTGTCCCAGTGCTTCACCATCTGCTCCAGGAAGAATTTCTTCTTGAATCTAATCTAAACATCCCCACTTTCAATTTAAACTTGTTGCCCCTTGTCCTGTCACTACAGGCCCTTGTAAAAAGTCCCCCCCAGCT
>NW_010238528.1:0-314 GCF_000690775.1 Eurypyga helias | reverse complement strand
GCTTTAGAGGTGTAGATCTTTTCAGGTCTTTGATGCAATGTAGCAGTACAAAATGCAACGCAACAGTGCCAAGTTTCAGGGTTAAGCTCACGGGAGCCGAGCTCTTCCCAAGCTGCCCCTGACGCGCCTCAGCAGGTCAGTCAGGCTCGGGATCCTCTTCCCGCCCACGTCGGTTATCACCCGCGAGAACCAGGAAAAAAACCCTCTGTGCCCTCATTTCTAAAGGAAACGGTACTCCGGGCGGGGGTGGAGCGTGCGGGGCGGCAAGGACCCCCAAGGCCTGCCTGGCCCCTCACCCCGGGACGAGGCCGAGG
>NW_010238527.1:0-494 GCF_000690775.1 Eurypyga helias | reverse complement strand
GACGACGGTGACAACGGAGCCGGTGCGGCCGGTGATGACGGTGACAGCAGTGACGGTGACGATGGCAACAACGGACCTGGCGGTGCCAGTGACGACGGCGACAATGGAGCCAGCGGGGCTGGTGATGACGGTGACAGCGGCGACGGTGACAACGGAGCTGGTGGTGCCAGTGACGACGGGGACAACAGAGCCAGTGGCACTGGTAGCGATGGTGACGGTGACAACGAAGCTGGCGGTGCCAGTGGTGCCCGTGACAGCAGATCCGGTGGGGCCGGTGACAATAGTGACGGTGACAACGGAGCTGGTGGTACCGGTGATGGTGACAACGGAGCCGGTGGTGCCGGTAGCGATGGTGACGGTGACAACAGAGCCAGTGGTGCCGGTGACAGCGGTGACAACGGAGCCAGTGGCGATGGCGACGGCGGTGACGATGGAGTTGGTGGTGCCGGTGACGATGGTGACGGCGAGAGCGGTGACAACGGAGCCGGTGGTGC
>NW_010238526.1:41594-50402 GCF_000690775.1 Eurypyga helias | reverse complement strand
GACGCAGGGCCTGTGGCTGCCGTGAGGACTCTGCTAGGCAGAAGGCGTGTTCTGGTTAAGGTCTGCATCCGCTTAGTTGCAGTTAGGCCGGTCTGAAGCGGTTGGCCTGGGGAGTCCCTGTGCGGGGTCTCCTGGCAGCAGTAACGCCAACACCTTGTGCTCTGAGAATACACCTGCTCAGGTATTCAGAGCCAGCCATGCACACCGAACCTAGTCATAATGGAACTTACCGTTCCAATGTACTGAGTTTTGCACCTCTTCTGTAATAATCCCAGTGTTTTTCTTTTAAGACCAACAGAAATGAGTGTTTTTCAGGTATTTGAAAGTAAGCGATGGTGAACGAGCTTAGGTAAACACTGCAGGTCCAGGTGAGGCGGTGAGATGCATCCGCTGAATTCCAAACCCGGTTCCGTCTATGGAAAGCACAGCCTCAGCTGGGTCAGCGCTTGCTCTGTGCCCCTCCTCCCCACCTGCCATGCCGTAATGGCAGTCCTCAGGCAGGCTCTTTGATAAGTAGTATTTTAAGCACTTAAATACCTTCAGTTGAAAGCATTTACAGAAGTAAAATGTAGTATTGTTAATAATGCATAAAATACAGCCATATGAAAAAACAATATTGTGTTTATCAGCTGGATAGAGCTCTGATCCACCTGGTCTGGTCTTGTAGCTGACCCAGCTTTGAGCTGGAGATCAGACTGCAGACATTGCGAGGTCCCTTCCATCCAGAGCGATTCTGTGCCTGTGTAATTAATACACCATCATTTCATCGTGCAGTTGTATAATTGCACGTCATTTCATCGTGCAAACTTCTGTTCAGGTACAGCCTAGGGAAATCTATGAAACTAGCTTCATGGCAACAGATTGACTCAAATCCCTAGGTTTTTACTTTGATTACTATCAGAAAATGGATAAAATCTTGCCTGAATGGATTTTTCACGGACTATTTCATTTAAGGGAAGAGAAAAAGATCAACACAGCTTGTTTGTCTTCACGCAGTCGAGAAGCTGGGTGAGCTGCTTCTCACGCGGGGAGCGGCAGCACGCGTGTTTTCAGTTTTCGGGGTTCACTTCTGCTCCCTCTACTGGGAGTCTGGTTGTGCAGCGCAGCACTGCACGGTTGGCGAGTGCGTCAGTCTGTTACAGGTACGGTCAGCATGGGAGCTTTGTTTGCGATGTAGTGTTTTGTGGAACTACCTGGCATTCTGAATGTGATCTTGGCAGTGGTTGGATGACAGCTGCATATTGCTGTCTGACATTTGGATTCTTTTGTTGTATGTTTTTCTGCTCAATAGTACTGGTTGTTTGAAATTAAGAACAGGCCTCATACAACTCCCTTACATGCCACTTCACAGTAGAAAATAATCTAATGTTGAGATTCAGTAGCTTCATTTTCAAATGAACGAGGTAAAAAACAGGCATGGTGTGTGCTCAGAGGATATGTGAGATGGAAATCTGGGTGTAACTTTTACTCTTTTGCTGGGAATCGTTTTGAAGAGCATTTCTCTACACTTTTTAGCACAGTCTCTCTGTCACCTGTCATTGTTCCGAAGCTCCTTCCACCAACCCCCAATTTTAGTAGCATTTGAGGGAGGGCTCCATGACTGGGAATTTGTCCTGTCTGCATAAGTTATATGGAGCATACAGGAGATTTTATTTATTTCTAACTAAATTGCTACATTTAAAGAAACTACTGGAATAGCTTCTTGTTATTTAATGATTCCTATTAACATTCTTATTGATTTACAGGCAAACTAGTTTTTTCTTGTTGTAAAAATATCTTGTGATCAGGAAATCTGTTTGTTCTGGCTCAGTTTGTCATTATCAGTTATAAAGATTCTGCAGATGGAAATTATGTTGGTGCATGCACACTGGAATAGATGCCAGTTTCTAATATCAGATAAATAGTCTGATTTTGGTTAATTGGTGTAAAGACTTATTTTTAAGCATTAGAATTACAGTATTAAAATCATAACATATTAGGGAGCACCTCTGTTAAATAAGTACGTTATGGTTTTTCTGATCCTGTTGACCATTTTAGAATATTGTGTCTTTTTGCAATGAAATGCTTAACTACTGACCCACATATGCTCGTACATTCTATAGAGACTACTTTTCTTGGTTTGTGTCGCATAGTACCTCAGGTTTCTGGTTTGTGTTTGCATACCTTTTATTTTAATTTGAGCACAATTTCTCTGCCAGCTCACCCAGAACAACATACTGTTTCACTGGAACAGTAAGAACTGTAAACCGGTCCACTGTCACTAATTAGCTTATGTGGGAGATTTAGTGCTGAAGGTTCTGGCTTTCCAAAATTATATCCTATGAAGCACTGCCCTCATTGAGGGAAATAGCTACTACGGCTACTCTTCTGTAATAAATTGTTTTGTTGAGGCTGCGTTAGATTATAGATGTATGTCAGTGAGATTTCTGGGATTGTGAAGATAAACAGTAATGATTTTTTAAAAAGTGGAACTTCCCTTTTTGGATACCTCTTTTGAGTTGTAATGCTGATACATTACTTTTGTACAAACTGGAAACGTCAGCACAACGTTACATGTTTGTGTGTATGCCTTTGTGAAGAAAAAAAGGTAAGTTTAGTAGCAGTAATAGTGTTTTGATCCAAAAAAAATCTGTGTGGATAGATTTATGCTTTCTTTGTAAGAATGCAGTTTGTCTGCGCTAGAATATACTTGGTAGTACAAATGATGGGTTTCAAATTAGTAATAACCTGAAAACTCCTTTAGCTACTGGGCTTTTTTTCCCAAATTATTGGTCTCTGTGGAGCAGTAAAAGTGATCACAAAGCAATGAGAAAGAAATAAATCTAAAAAAACCCGCATGGTTTTTGCCCAAGCAAACTGGCTTTGAGCTCTCTGCTGGCACAGTCGTACGATAGAAAGTGGAATTTTTTTTTCTGCAATAAAGCAGGTAGCAATAAAAATACCTTCTTTTAACTGTATGCAACCAACGATGGCGTAGCTCGTCATTCCAAAAATTGTTTTGGTGGCGTTTACGACTTGGTGTAAACGCTTGTGTGTCATAGGATTATTTGGAAGAACTGGAACTTGGAGAGGTGGCAGTTTGCTGTGTTGAGAAAAGCAACTCCTTAAACAATAGGTGCTAGTTATCAAGAGTAGATTGTAGAGCACACTTAGGCTACAAACAGTAGAGTCAACAGACTTACTTTAAAAAAGAGGTATGACTGGGTGTCATTGCAAAAGGCACATATTAGCCTTGAAAGTTTCCAGAGCACTGAACTAGAGAATCCACATTTAAATTCACATTTAAAGCAGAAATCAGTCTCTTCTACATCTCAAAACTGAAGTTATAGGAGAAACTACCTTTTCCATTACCAGCACGGGTCTTTAGAATCAGAACATCATTCTATAAGCAAATTAGGAGTCTCAGGAGCAAAACCCTTTGTCAGCAAATTTTTGTGATTTATTTTTGAAGGTCAGAAGGTGACCATTACAGTCAAAAAATAGTAATTTGTACAGGATAACCTTCCCAGATGAGATGCAACCCTGTCCTAAACCTCTGAGTTTGCAGTCTGTGTTTCCCAGAGCTGCTGGGTGACTGTTGGGTGTAAGTTCTCGCTGAGCTTTACCTATTTAGAAAGAAACACAGACTAATATTTTGCCTTTTTTTTTTTTTCTTCAGTTACTCCATAGTTTTTCAGTAGAAGCTAAATATATTTGATTTAGGGGAAGGAAGGATTCTGCTTTAAAACATACCAGATAGGAATCTTAGGACAGACTTTTCGCACTCAGACAGCTGGAACAGCTGTAGATTCCCTACTGAAATGAACATGCTACAATTCAAGATTTAGAAAGGTAAAAAGTGTGACCAGAGCATTAAATAGAAGGGACATATGATACCAAAATTAAGCTCTGTGTTTATTATAAAGAAAATCCTAGTTGTAGAAGGAAAAAAAATGAACTTGTTCCACCACTTTCTTTTTTCCTCAGGAGAAAACACAGAATATATCCTAGGTAATAAATCTGTTTTATGGCTCACATGAGAAAGGGTGGAGAAACTCCCATTATTTTCTTCCCAGAAATTGAAATGCACATGAGCTAACATGGGAGACACTGGGATTTTCATCCAACAAATGCACAGCTGGCTTCTGCTTTTATTATTTTTCTAAGCCTAATAATTTTTCATTTGATTAGCTGGTGGCTGACAAAACTATCACTTGCTCAGTGTTTTGTATTTTTAGTAGAGTAGGTGTGATGCAAAAAAGATATTGTAATACATACCCAGAAGCATAGCTCAACTTGTTCAGTTGATGAGGAATTTCTGCTTGCCTCTCCTTAAAATGCAGGTTTCTATCATCAGGTTTTGAGTTTGAATATCAAAAAAGTAACTTCTCAAGTAGAAACAGGAGAATTGTGTAAGCATTTGAGGATTTCATTTTTTTTAATTCACACTGTAGAATTGCATGATGCTCTACACATATAAATAAACTGTCAGGAATCAGTTGGCAGTCTATAGTGCCGATTTTGCCATGAGAAAGTGGTGAGAGTGTCTGAGGGGAAAAGAAGTCCTAGTTAGTGTTGGAAGGTGGGAGAAACAGAGCCGTGAAGGATTTTAAGTGTACTCAGGGTGAACTGTGGAGAAGACCCAGGGACACAATGCGCAAATAAATAAATAAATAAATCTCCCCCAAAACAATGAGGCAGAGTGATAAAGTGAGCGCAGACATAAGTGTGGGAGAATTGGAGCCATCTAGGAATGAGGTTGCTCAGAGCTATGTATTTGAAATCAGGAGGGAGAATAGCCTATCACAAGACTCCCCTGCCTGCCTTGGGCAGAATAAAGAGATCATATTGAAGAACCCAGTGGCCTGGTCTGTTTTGCACTGACCGTTAATACCAGGAACAAAACAGTCTTGTTTCTCCCCCGTTGACTCTCCTGGTGTTTAAGGTGCCAGGCTATTGCCACCTTTGCTGTCCTGGGCAAAGCAGCGCTAACACCTTCGCTAAGTAAGCGGCAGAGGAAGAAGAGTGCGGTGCTATCCTAGATTGGTAGTTCTGTCTTGTCCAAGTGTTTAGTGTGTTTCTAATTGTTATTTTCAAAAATTCCTAAACAACTTGGCGTGTTCTGGGGACAGGAGAGAATGCGGGCTGTCTGCTTCCACCTGGATACTGTGTGATGTCTTCTCTGGTTTTAATTTGCACTCATTTATAAATGGTAGGTGTTCAAAACCATGTAAGAATTTTTTAAGTGAAATGACCTTCAAGGTACAGGTTCATTACAAAGCCAAACCTCCACTGAATTTGAGGTCAGTTTTATGTCCTTTTTTAAAGTGGCTGGCTGGGGAGGAAAGGATTTTGTAATGGGTTGTAGAATCTATGTACTACATATCTACGTTCTGACCTAGCTCCATTGCTCGCTGAATAACTTTTGACAGTTCAAGCTCTGTACCTGGAAGGTTATGACTTTGCCAAATGCAATGAGCTGATAGATTTTCACAGGTAAGGAAATTAGTTTAATGGAAAAATACGAGACTACTGAAGAGACAGTAGATCATTATGGGAGCTGTCTTGGTTGTATCTCTCTGAGTGTCTTTATGTCTGCTAGGATCAGAATACTTGGTGTAGGAGGCTGTTGCTTAGGATGTGAAGGTGCATGAGTCTGTATCAGTGATGGCTGGTTCCCACTGGGTGTTGCCCAGTGGAAAGGCCCAGGTAGCAGTCTCTCCAGAGGAGGTCAGTGCAGCCAACTTCACCATTTGCCTCTTTTTCCTCAATGTGCCTTGTTAGAATTCACATCTCTGGTCTGCCAGTATTTGCCTAGTTGCTCTAATAAATTCTCTCTTCTGGGATGGGCCTGTTTGACCTTCTAAAACTGTCCTTTGAATTCTTGCCCATGTTAGACCCTTTGATTCTTTCGTCTGCTGACATGTGAGATGATGCCACGTTGGCTTCCAGCTGGGCAAGCATGGTACTGTGTGACTCCTGGGTGCGCTCCTGGTGATGCTGCTGGTCAGTAGAGCCCCTCTTAGCAGAAGTGGCTTGCCGTGGTGGCACGCACTTTTGCTGCAGCGCAGCACTGTGGCCTTTATTTTGTGCTCTGATCCCACCTTCCAGGTGCAGAGGGCACTCCACCCCACCTGCAGTAGGTTGCAGAGAGGGAGAGGGTCCGTCGCGCTGTGCTGCATAAACAAGTGGTGCACAGTCTCAGCTGCAGAAAGGTCTCTAGCCTGGTACTGTCACACAGCATTTATGCAGCATGAGATTTGCCAGGTCTGCTGTTCGTAACAGTTTGACCTGATTGAACAAGGCTCTCAAATTTGAGAGTAACTGGGAACATGTAAAACATTCAGGGCTTTTTTTAATTTTTACTTTTTTTTTCCCTAGTGGTGTGTTTAGGCCCCCACCTTTCACTGCAACAATTGAGGGTGTTGGTTACTTCCTCCTGTGTTTGTGTAAGAAAAGCTTTTTATAGTCCGTTTTTCCAGTTGGCGCATGTACTTCCTCCATTGCTGCTGAACACATCAGTCTTCCCGCTCCCTCCCAACCGCTGAAGCTCATGGAAGACCTTCACAGGGTTTTATTTATAATAAAAATGGAGCTGTGGAGTTGGGAATGACCATTATTCCTGCTTTGAAATGTGTTCTTCAAGAAGTTGTGTTTTGTTCTTGATAAGGGAGAAGCACGTAAGGAAGCAAAGAACAATCAGCCGTATTTAGTTTATAGGACGTTTAGTCTGTACTGGACACTTACAGCTCAGTTTTTCTTTGGCTGAAAACCTACCCAGAAGAATGAGAGTCTGCCAGAAACATGAATGGAAGCGGGCTGCATTCTTTTTTTTGACCAAAAAAAAAAAATTAATGTAATGCCAAATGTGAAGAATTTTTCAGTGTCATCCATCCCAACTTTTGCAAGGATCATAGCTGAGGTAAAGGCAGTCTAGGAGCTCCACACCCACCCATTATTTTGTCCCATATTGGATGAGTCTGGCACACTGACAGCACTTGAGCCTTGCATATTTGGAGCTGTGCTGGAGCTCTCTCCTTTAAACAACATCAGTTACCCGAAGAAGGAAGGAAGGTGGCATGGCTACTTCCCCTTCATTGGCTGACAGAGGTCCCTCTTCAGGACAGCACGCACTGCATCCTGCTTAAGGACACTGCAACATCTGCTTTACCATGGCTTCCCTCCTGCTTGCTGGATGTTTTTATGACCATTTGTCCAGGACTGTTATTTAGCCCACAATATAATTAGGAATATTTAATATTACTATCTTTTTTCCCCATCTATGACAGGTAGCTTATTGAGAGTACCTACTGGAAATATCCTTTATTTCCTAGGTTTTGGATGCTATTTCTCAATAAACTTAAGTTTTGGAACTAATTTTCCAATTAAAATGAATTTTTAATATAATCTTGCAAGTTCTTCCAACAGTAAAGAACTCGGCCCTGGTCTTTGAGGGGAGAGGCATGTGTAAACATGGCCACTGTGCACTTAACTACACCATTGCTTCAGATCTTCAATATCTTTATTCTCTATCTAAGCCTTTGTTTTTCCCAAGTGGCTAGTTTTAAGGTGACATGGTAACTAACCCAGTCAGGGCAGGAATTCCCTCCTCTCTTTCCCATATACTAGCTCTGCTGTAAGTTTGCAGCAAAAAACCCTGTGAATCTGAGGGACACAGAGCTTAATTGCAACACTGGGTCTGAGAATCCCTGCACTTTAAATCTCCTGTCTCGCCGTGGGATGTCTAAGGTCCTGACAGGTCATTTTTTAGCTCCTGTTGTATTCTGTGATTGCTCTGAAAATAACATTTTAAAGGCACTTGCTTATTTTATTGCTCCACTGCTAAATAATTGAAATCAGCACTTAGCATTTAATTATAGTGATTTTATGCCATAAATATTGTATAGTGCCTGACGATGTAATTGGGCATTTTTGTAATAACCCCCTATTTATAAAATAAGGGGAAAATCTCTGAAATTCATGCCTTCATGCTTGTGCCCATTAAATGTGGTTATCATTATCTAGTGACGACGTTATGTTCTTCCTAACTAGGATTCTCTTCTCCTTCATGCTGATGCTATCTCCATGCTAGATTATTCCTGTCCCTAGTAGCACCTCGGGGCAGGAGTGGGAAGTAAATGTGTCCCATATGGCTGCTTTAGACAGCAGTTTTGGGTGTGGGAAGATGGGAGAGGCAGTGGGGTGGAGAGACAGTGGGGTCTTCATGCCTGACCCTTCCGTAACTGTCATATAAGTCAGGCAGAGGGGGGGCACAGCCATGACTTTCTGCACTATCCAGCTAGTTAGGAGTAACGTGGGAGTACATTGCATTCAGGATGGGGTGAAATTATTTGTTCTGCCTTGCGAGAGGAAGGGAGCCAGGGAGGAGCTGTGACTGAGTCACCCGTTCTTCCGGGAGCGCCTCCTGGGGTGGTGCTGCTACATGCAGCCCAATACAAGACTGAGCCTGAAGGCTTGAACTAGCTGATTGCAAATATTTTACAGAAGTCTTATTTTCTGGTAATTACTTTAATATGATTCAGTGTTTTCTCTTTTGTCTGATCTTGTTGATGAGCCTTCATGCCTGATCCTTCGCCTGCTGTCATGGTAGCGTGGCAAGGCCTCCTGGGGTGGTGCTGCTACATGCAGCCCAATACAAGACTGAGCCTGAAGGCTTGAACTAGCTGATTGCAAATATTTTACAGAAGTCTTATTTTCTGGTAATTACTTTAATATGATTCAGTGTTTTCTCTTTTGTCTGATCTTGTTGATGAGCCTTCATGCCTGATCCTTCGCCTGCTGTCATGGTAGCGTGGCAAGCATTCCCAT
>NW_010238526.1:8035-41580 GCF_000690775.1 Eurypyga helias | reverse complement strand
TTTGTCTCTTGGATTCGGTGGCTGCGAGGGGGTGCATTTTGAAGCGTTGTTGCAGTTCAGTACAGTGGACCAAGAGTGTGTCCTTGTAGAAAAATGGCTGATCCTGGGCCTGTGCTTGTGAAGCCTTTGAAACTACTAAGCTGATTCAGACAGTTGGGGTAGAGCAGTTTGCAGAATTGGGGTCTGGGTACTGTTTGCCAGTTCAAATTCCTAGTGATTCCTGAAATGAGAGCTCCTGTGGAAACCTGGAACTTCGCTTCTGAGGCAAGTGTTGTGTATGAACTGAGTCCAAAGCACCCAGTGTTCAACAGATATATGAATGGCCAGGATGTAGGTTCCAGTGGGTCACCAACAGTATTTACTAGAGACTAGTAATAACAGTGAGTGGCCTCATTCCATTCCCAGATCTCTAGGGTTTTAAAAATCCAGCAGAACCAGCAAAAAACCTAAAGCCCAGCCACTGACATCCAGCCAAGTTTTGTAAAGATTACAATGGTAGCTTCAATTAAATATAAATTGTGCACTTTAAATGTACAATTTATTTAAAAGGAGTTATTTTGCCAAACCATAAATGTACCAGTGACTAAACCAAGAAATAATAAATTAAGAAATCTTAAGTTTATAAGGTTTAGAAAAAACTTTATAGATACTTTTAATGCTTTTGTTTAACCATGTGATTTATATTTACTCCTAGTTAGACCTAATTCATACATACATATAGCAGGCTGTACGCTTCTCATAAGCGACTGACTGGTCTGTGTTATCGCATTCCTTCAACACGGGTGCAGGGAGAGAGGTGCAGAGTACAACTTACTTGCAAATATTTTGCATATAGTAGAAAAAAAAATCTGTCTCACATTATACCTTCAAGAAATACATGGGTGCTCGTAATTCATATTATCCCATAAAATTTAGAAGAGCATTCAGAGACTGCAAAGGAAGGTAATTTATGTATAAAACCTCATCCATGAAGAATTTATTGCCATGGTAGGTATAATATACTGTGGCACAGACTTCTACCCTGAAACTAGTACTTGCAGACTTGAAAAAGGAACATACCAAAGACCTCGCAGGTTAGACTATAATCTAGTTTTATACAAAACACATTATTATGAAGACTTTTGTGTTTGTGAGAGCTGAATCCAGTTGCTAAGTTAATGTTCCATGGCTGCTGCAGATGTGTGTGAACATCTTCACTGTGCGAGTAGTCTCTTTAAAATCAGTGTTCGTTCAGTGGTGCTACCTTTGTGTAATTATTGATGTATGTGAGTAGTTTGGACCTTAGTGGGAACTGAGGAAACGGCAGTACCTTTATATAAAACTTTCTAATGCACAGTAGGTTAAAATGAATATTCTGCTTTGCAAAGCTAATTTTTTTCATGACATTTGCTAGCAATGTCATGAAATCCAGAACTCATTTCCTCCTGCAAGCACTGCACTGGGAGCATGGGGCCTCATCTTCCTCTCTGCACCAGGGCAAAACAGCCAGACAAAGGCCATGGGATCCATCCATCTGGTTGCCATTTTGAGACAGGGGCGTTTCTGGGTGACCTCAGGGCGATGCGGCTCCTGTGTCCCGGTGGATGCTTGCTGGGTAGACTTGGGCACGTGGTGGCAGAAGCGAGGCCAAGGCAGGGCTGTGGTTGCGTTGCAGCGACGTTGTGCGCAGCCTGGGGGAGATTTCAGCACTGTCTCCTCAGTGCTTGGGTGGCTCACGCAGCTGGAACAAAGATATATTTCCTTTTGTTCCCCCCGCTGGGGTCTGATTTCTTTTTTCTTTTGAGATTACATTGTGCGCATATGCTTTTATAATTGTTGCCTCTTTTTGACCTAAACACTTTTACTACCATGAAAGTTAATGACGTGAAATGAAAATCAAGGGAAAAAGGCAACCTGTTGCCACTCCAACATTTCCATGTACTACAAAGGAACCTTAAATCAAGGAAGGATCTGGTTTACTGTAAAATATACCCCGTAAACGCATGTGGCTGGGAATGGAGAGGAACAGCTGCTAGTGTGATGTATTAGAGCGATTTTGGCCCAAGGCAGCAAGAGAAGCTACAGGCCTTACTGCTATGCAAATGGACCAAAACTGTCAAGCATGGATGTAGAGCGGATTAGGACTTTTAGAATTCTTCCCTGAAAGATAGACAGTGGGGTAGGTTTCAGTCTGTTAGGCTTGGATGGACAGAGAACATTATCAGTTCCTCTGGGATCTTAACTAGTAATTTCAGGAAGTCTAGGTGTTTCAGGAAGTGCTGTTAAATATTATCCGATTTCTTCCGGATGTAGATCCTTGGACAGTACACTTACACTCAGCCTTTTCTCTGTTGGCTTGCCCTCCACCAGAAATCCCAAACTGTCGAGAGCAAAGATAATTTCCTTTGCCAGGTGCATTAGCTGGAATTGCTTCTGTTGCCGAAAGAAGTAGCTTCTCTCTTGAAAGTGACATGTGATTTTTGAGGTCAGCGAAGATTTGTCTCATCAAGGATGTCATTTTGCTACTACGGAAAACCTCATTGGGCTCGTAGCTGAAGTACTGTGTTCCGTTCTCTGCTTTTCCAGATGGGGTCAGCAGCTAGAGATGGCGCAGACGACGGCAACTGAAACGGCTGGGGGAAGTGGGACAACTGTCAGATGAAGAGATTGAACTGGCTGGTACTCTAGAAAAAGACCAATACTTAGCACTGAGATTTACAAAATCATGAAAGTGGTGAAAAAGCTGAATGTGAAACTGTTGCCCTCCAAATCCTGCAGTGCAAGAACTAGAGGGTACTCAGGGAAGCTAGTAGGAGATTGGGTTTAAAACAAATGAAATACTTCATTTTCTGCACTTCAGACAGTGGATTTTTTGCCGCAGGAGGTAGTGAAGGCAGTGGTATCAGCAGGTTGAAAGGGATTAGACAATTTCTTAGCCAGCAGGACTCTAAAGGGACAGGAAAATGACATGCCCTGTAACCTTATTAATACAGCAATTGTGCACGAAGGAGTACGCGTGGAGTGGACTGCAAAAGCAGCCAGGCTTCTGTCTTTTCCCTAAATAGCATCTCTGAATAGCGTGCCATGGTTGGAGGTGGGATACTAGGCAGGATGGACCAGTCAGCTGACCCTGCAGGGCATTTTTTTCTGCAGTACTGGAATCATACAATGTTTTCCTTTGAAAGGTTCTGATTTGTTAGTCCACTGAATTCTCATAAGGATAATCAAGACAAAAATGGTACAGGCGTGTTAATACTGCATTGTTGATACCTGAAGTATTCATGTATTTTAAAGTCTGCTCCATTGATAGTCAAATGCCAGTTTGTTACTGTGCATGTTACTAACATGGCATTTACTTGGAAAATGTGCAACTTGGAAAATGGATTTTAAGTTTGTGTGTTTATTTTTCTTGGCAGAGAGTTTTAGTTATCTCTGAAGTGAAAGCTCTCCAGGTGCAGTGAAGCTGTATGGTGCCACGAGTACTCTAGCAGGAAGGTATGCAAGAAGGTGAATCAGAGTAGTTTCTTCGTGCTCCAATACTGTGTGCTACCGAGACGTCTTTGTGCTAGTTCCAAGTAGGCCAAGTTGAGAGAATGAGACAGGGGAGGGACTTTGGGCCGACCACATCCACAGAGCAGGGGCCCGGAACTTGGGTAGTGGTCCCGGTTCCCGGCACGGGGCTTCAGTGACACCGCAGAGCTCAGTGGCCTCCCTGCAGGTTGGGGCGTCCTCCCCACGCACCCTGCTCAGTGCCTGCCCAGCTCCAAAGACGTGCGCTGGTTTAACTGGAGGACGTGGGCTTTGTTCGCCTGGAGACTTTTGAGTGTTTGGGTAGCTCCTCTGCTCTGGGCACAAGCTTTTAGTAGAGATACTTGGACGAGCCATAAACCGTAGCAGTGTCTGAGGAAACTGGTAGTGCTTTGCTGGTGGTGGGAAACCCAGGGTAAACAAATGCTCACTAGTGGTCTCAGATGTGCTCTTGGGAAACATGTTTGGCTTTTAATCAAAAGAAATGGAGTGTTTGGTTCTTAAGAGTATCCTTTTTTCTCTTGTTTCAGTTAAATAAATGTTAACACCAACGAAGAGCTTAAAACTGGCTGACTAATGCCTCAGCTAATTGAGCTTTGGTTCCGTGAGAGTTTCGATGTCACCGTCCTCGGTTTTCCATTTTCTGGGGAAGCACTTCAGCTATAGGACAAAAATAAACAGAAAAGTCCTTCCAAATCCTCTTCACACTTTAATACATCTATGCATATTTTTAGTTACTGTTTTCTTCTCACAGATTTATCTTGATCAGAAAAGACGTTTCAGAGGCATTGTTCTCCTAACAAAGATTTGACCCTCATCTTTGCAGACGCAGTTTTGCTGTTTTTCCTACCAGCATTAGTTCAAAGGAGCACTTCTAAGCACCAGGCAGAAAACCAGTTCTATTGTATAAAATAGAGATGTGTGGTTTATATCACGGGAGTTTAGAGAACAATGCAAAGGTCAATTGTGTTGCTTGCTCTCCTGTCACATGATGTGGGTGTGTGTATGAATGCATCCCTGGAATTCCACTGTGGGATCTGCATCTTTGAAGCTGATGCTAAAATTACTGCCGAGGCTCTTCCAGCGGCGGATACTGATAGAAGATTCAATGAAATCGAAGGTCGCCAGTCTGGTAGGCGCTGAAAGATACCTGGCTATGATACTATTTCTGATTTAATAATGCGAATGGGAGGCTAGCCCTTTGTAATAATTAGGACTAATTACTGAAGAGGTGTTGACAGATGGGCTAAGAGGAAACAAACTGCCTTTATCCAGTGGCTTAGAGTCAGATTACTAGTCTTGTGTTATCTGTTTCTCAGAAAGTAGAAGCTTCAATCATTCACTAAGTCTTCAAAGGGGAAAGGGATCCTAACAATATACAGGATTTGGGATGAAGCTATGAAATACGTCTTTGACTCAAAATGGCTAAATTAATCTCCTTTCCAAAATTATCATACTTTTAAAGTCTGAGTTACAGATGGAGAATCTGATTGTAGTACTGACAAACACATGAAATCAATATTGATGACTGTCCTGTCGTTATTTGTTGTCGCTGTTCCTGCTCATGGATTAGCCTAAACGCAGTTCCTTGCGGTTAATGATACGAATTCCTTGGTTCCCTTTTATGCCATGCTTGCTATCCACAGGAAATGGAGAGAAGGGGAAATACTCTCTACTCTCACATTCAGTGTTTGCTTTATGCAGATGTCACATCTGCTCAAATAGCAGAAATTACACCTGCCAAACTTAATTACAGTTGTTTACCTTTTTAGGAGACAAGATCATGCATATTTTAGGAAAAAACAAAATTGCAATATAATTGCATTTACTGAGAAATTACTTGTTGAAGTAGGATTTCTGTAAAAAGTATTTCTTCTCTCCTTTTGGGTGAAGCATCCATCCAGTACATCTGCATGAGGCACGTAGGGACAACTGTCTGGTGTGAATGGAGTTAGCGAAGGCATTCAGGGGTTAACGCCACTAGGATGGCCACTCGGTGTGACTGACTTGGGGCAAATGATTTAAAAGTGCCGCAGGTCTCAAATGACTGCTTTCAAGTGCATTTCTTTCATACATAGCTCCTATTTTCCTGAGAATCACGAGATAAACATGGTTGCATTGAATAGCATTTAGGAGAAGAGGTAGCTTTCAATTATTTATTTACTTTTAACAAAGAGGCCTTTTAATTAGTGTTTAAATATTTATAACAGTTCTATTGTGCTGTAAAATCGGTTATACTTTGATCTAGATTTTCTGGTTTGAGATAATAGGGTTGGTAAAAGTTTTCCTAATGAATTTGGTCAGAACATGGCATAATCTGATTATCTGACGAAAGATTGACACTTCAGTTCCTGGCAGCATGAAAGAGCGGTACAATGGGGGGCTGTTCAGCACACATTCAAAGGCTGGGGGTTCAAGTTCAGGTACTGCAGAATGGTGCCGTTTCAAATGCAGGCAGTGCGAGGTTTTTGCGTGATTCCCTGTGGTCAGGAGTAGTTGGTCGTGGGTGAGAGGAGTGAAGCTTGAAGTTACACGTGTAAACTGCGTAACTCCATGCTGTAACTTTACTTCTCCCGATCGCTCTGCGGTAGATAGCCTTGCTACTGGAAGGCAGAGAAACCCAGTGGTCAGAACAGCGCAGGGGTAGGAAACTACTGAAAACTGGGCATTCCGTCTCACCAGTGTTCAGCCACTGTGGGACGTGGGACCAGCTCTTTGCTGCTCTCCCTCACACGTTAACAGTTCACCTCCCAACGTACGACTGCTCTTCCCTCAGAGCCCTGCAGCCGAGCGCGTTTGACTAACGCGTCCTACGCGCTTGTGCAGAGCGGATACAGGCGTATGCCTCAGGCTGGCGTGCGAACAGCTGCGGGTTTGTACCCAAAGTGTAAGCTTAGCCTAAACTGATACAATAAACTGGCTTTTTGCATTTGATATTCAGGTGCTATTTGCCTTGTAAATGTAATTCCTGTTTGCACTGGAATTACAGCAATCCTTATTAGGTTTCTCGGACTAATGTGCTCTCCAATGGCTTGGCTTATCCAAATACTTACGCCGTATTGGATGGGAATCCTAATAGACAAATGACACATGGGTTTAATAATTAAGCTTGAATTTCGGGGGCTATTTCATAGCATAAAAATACTTTACAATCTGTAATTTTGACTCATTTTTAAAAGTTATATACATCACACTAAGTCGTCTTTTAAATACTGAAGAGGTTCTTGGAGAGAGTGAAATGTACGTACCAGGTGGTGTGGTCCTGACAGAGACACTTCTGACTTTAAGAGTTCTCCTGAGTAAGGATTTTAAGTTTTGCCTAATGAGTTGTTGCAGATTAAAGTGCTGTCTGCATGGCTTTGACTTAATTTAAGAGTTCTCCTGAGTAAGGATTTTAAGTTTTGCCTAATGAGTTGTTGCAGATGCTGTCCGCATGGCTTTGTTTCTTAAACTACAGTGTGGGGTGTGACTCTCACTGGCTGTGGGAATGGACTCTCTGTGACTGGAGTCAGGGAGCGTTAAACTACAGTGTGGGGTGTGACTCACTGGCTGTGGGAATGGACTCTGTGACTGGAGTCAGGGAGCAGAAACCCAGCCCCAGTTGTGGAGACTGTGCCACTTGAGAGGTCAGTTACTGTCCCTGCCTCAGTTTCCCCATCTGCGGAGAATGACCCGTAAGAGTGTGGGTCTCCAGGACATGCTGTAGTTTACACAGGAGCAGAAACCTTCTAAAAAAACAGCTGTATGAAATACTGCTCTCATGACTGAATCCTGCAAACCCTTCCTCGTGTGAGCACTCAGCCACGTCACCTCGCAGTCTGGACAGGAATTCGAAACGACAGAGAGTAATTACCTTAGGTCATTTAATGTTCGTTCTACGTTTACATCAATTCATCCCATTTGCTATTTGCAAGTTAAACGTATATTTTTTAACTTACGAAGCAAATGTTGAGAATATAAACCTGGGGGGTAGGAAACAGGTACAACATTCTGATATAAATGTATCTTCCACTATGGCCACAGTGGTACTTGGCCTGTTTAGTTAACTTCAGAATCTCTTTTTCCTTTTTTAACAAATAGGTAATTTGTGAATGTATTTTGTACTTTTTAACTCTCTGACATGTAAACTGCATGATTAAAGTAGAAGGAAGTGCTTTGGAAAGCAGAGTCGGAGCTCAACTTGCAGTGCTTTTTGATGTAACTGCCCCCCTCTGCAAGGCGCCTCGCTCTCGGGGCGGCGGGGGCGCTAGGGGTTATTTCAGCCGCAGAACACAGCCAGGAGTGCGAGCAGGAGTTTAAAAGATGGGAAAAGCAGACTGCTTCCTTCTCCTCATAAAAGTCACTGCTCAGTACCTCCCCCCACCACCTCTGCCAGAACAGTCAGTGTCAGGGATGCCCATATTCCAGGAAACATGAGATCTTCCGACCTCAACATCAGTCGTTTTTACTTCAAGTATGGCCAGAGCCAACTAAGACACAACACTGCTTATTTCCTGCGTGATAAAGTATCTGCTTACCTTTCATCTGTCAGTCTAATCTCAAAATAGTATTTATAGAGTAAGAAAAGAACGTACACGCTGTTGCTGCAGTTGGATCTAACGTAACTGGATACAAAATTAAAATGCAGTGTCCTGTAAAACTTGCTGAGATACCGGGATGAATGTAATGTTCAGATCAGCGTGAAAACGGGGTCTAGTCTCTTCCTCCCTTATTGCTGACTGCATCAGGCCAGGTCCTGAGCAGAGCTCACTGTCAACGGAACAACCGTTTCTGGCATCCCTGGCCATGGTCCTGTGCATCAGGAATCGAGGAGTCACTGTCTGATGTACTTCAGAAGTATAATTAATTTCCTGTAGGTTATATTTTTATGTAGTAATATCATGCCACACACACGTTTCCTTAATACTAAAAACTCTTACGTTACTTTGAAGAAAAAATGGGAGAAGACAAGATGTCATCTGGTTTGTACCGGGCTCCACGTTCCTGCGCCCAGCGGGAGGAAAAGGAAAGGAATAGAACAGACAAACAAATAAGCGCGATGTTGAAACCGCATGACAGTTCCTGCCCTTGCGCAAGGGAACTGCCATCAATTTACTGTCTTCGTTGGTCAAATGCCAGAATAACAGGGTAGTGTTATACCAGAGCAGATTAATTAAAGTGTAATTAGGATGGAATAAATTAAATAATCATAAAAGTTTGTCATGGGAAAAATATGTGTTTAGAATTAATTAGTTTTCAAATAAAGTGATATTTTAATTGCTCAGAGTTACAGAATCCTTAATTGCAGACATATAATTCTGGCCCAAATAACTGCAGTTGCTGTAACAACTTGATATATTTCTTCTCTGTCAATTCTTTTTAATAGTTTGTTACCAAACACGATTATTGCAGGAAATGTCTGCTAAAATGTCTAGAAGATGTTTAATTAAGCCCATGCTATCTAAGGGCACTGGTAACTCTTGGAACCAAAGGATTGGTAGCTGGTGCTGCACTGTGCAGCACACCTGATGCGGGAGGATGGGCAGGCAGATTGCTGTGCACGGCTGAGCTAGAGGCTACTCCAGACAATCTTCTGATGGTCCTTGGCTTAGCCGTTTTCTGCCAGATTACAATGATTTATCAAGTGTACAAAGTCAAGTTCATTTTAGGTCTGATGGTATAGAGATGCAGTTGTGTAAATACTTCCTTTCACTGATGTTGTGCATTTTCATATCCTTCTGTTTTCCATCATGATTAGACATTCGTTGGGAGGGGGATGGGGTGGGGTGTGTGTGCGCTTTTTGGTTTGGTTTTTAGCGTTATTTTTATGTGGGGGGTGTTGGAGCTGAACTGCTGTGGGCTTTTATACCTGCTTTCCTTCTCCAGACAGGGCTGTCTCTGGTTACAGCACCACACGTCACCGAGCGATCGGTGCTCTCAGAAGTGCAACAGATGGGCGCCTTCTCCCTCATCTGCAAAACAAACCTGTTTGAAACCCCAGAATTTCATCGCTCTCCGCTGCACTCCGTGCTGCGTGTCCGACTCCCGTGTGAAAAGCTAGTACAGTTACACGCCTGGCAGGGGCTCCCGTGTTTTCAGACCCCGTATTTTTGGCACGAACGTATCCGTGATATTTGGCTGTCTCCGAAATGTTTACTTCAGTAAGATTTGCAATGCCCAAAATGTTTAACTGTGTTCAAAAAGGTCAAGCAGCTGATAGCTGGAGGCGAGCATGTCAGAATGAGAGACTGCAAAAAAATGATCAGTCCGACACAGTGGGAGTATTAGAATGATTAATGTTTATGTTAATTTATGGCTTTTACATATTGATTAATAGCTTTTTGTTTCAGTGACCAAAATGTGTAAGTGGCAATGAGATCCATATGCGCACTCAGTGTCTCTCAAGTAATCACAGTTGTTCTCAGTTCTGTTCCCGTGCTGAATCTGTGTCTTCGGATCGAAAGTGATCAGGGTACAGTGACTTTTTCAGAGGCTGCAGATGGAAGGGCTTGAAAGCGAACCTCAAGCACGAGCCTGGGCTTCAGTATTCCTGAAGGTCATGTTTATATACATTTCTCTTGCAACGTTCATTACTTACAATCATAGTATTTCGTGGTTTAGCCTCATTCAGGTACAGGATGCTTAGAGCCAAAAAGGGTGCTGACGCTGTGAGGAGCCGTTGTCTGAGGGGGAATCGTCAAATAGGTGTTGTGTTGCGCGATGGTTTTTAGTCGTTTGCTTTTCCGCTCCCGTAAGAGCTCTTGGCATATCCCCAGCTGCTGATCAGCGATTTTGTTTGCCCTCTGACCACTGACTCTTGGAGTTAAAATGTGGAAACTTCCACCGTTCACTGCCTAAATGTCAGGAGAGGAGGTAATTCTGGGGAGCCCCTGCGGGAGGATGAGCTCCTCACTGCCCCTGAAGTCAGTGGGACATGGAGGTTCTTGGCACCCCTCGGGGGCCTCCTGAGGCGTGTCCTGAGCAGGCCGGCACTGTTGGTCATTACAGGTGAGTGGTCAGTAGTTAGGATGGAAGCAGTGGCAGCATTCCGTGTTCCCAGCCTATGAAAGGAAGGACTCTGGTCAGCTGTGGTGTTGGCTGTGTGGCAACAGGTTTATGGTATTAGTTAATAAAGGATTGTATCGCTGTGTCCTGCGCGTCACTGCAGTTGCCTTGACACCGGCGTGTCTCGCTCTAGCACCTTCTGCAAGCAAGAGAATTCTGTCTAGAAATCGGTGTCCATATTTCTCAGTGCAGGCACAAGCACACTAGTGAGTGCTTCCAGCCCACCACTGTGATGATATTATTATTGTTATTGTTGTTATTATTATTGTTGTTGTTATTATTATTGTTATTATTTTAGGTTCTGAAGTCACAAAATGCAGATATACATCACTGCTTAGTCTCTACTTTGGTAGTCATAGGTAGGGAGTAATACAAAAAATAACCACTTTGAGAGAAAGCATTTGGTTATCCTTACTCCCCAAAATTAAGAGATAAAAACCTTTATTAGCAGGTTTACTGGTTAAATCAGAAAGTTCTGCTAATTCTAATTTCTGACAAATCAATGTGTTGATTTAAAGATTTCTACTGATTTCTCATTTCCACTTGAAATAAATTATTTTTCAAATTAGCTTTACAAAAGCCCTAGAAGTATAATACCGTTTATATCTTAATTTAGCACCGAAGACAGCAAAGGGAGCTTTGAGCTGAAAGCTGCCGTGTTAGTTGACTGATGAGTGAATTTTTATAGATCCTGGGCTCTGACCTCTGCAGCGACTTGCGTAGCGCTCCCACATCTCTTGATCGGTGCAGGCAGTTGCTACACGAGTTTCTACCTTGCTTTCACCGGCGTGTTTTTGTCTTTGCGCACAACAGACGTGCCGCGTGTTGCGGGGGACTGGGCCAAGAAGGCGAAAAGCAGCCTGCCCGACTCTCTTCATTCGGGGTTTGAACCTACGTGGCCGTTGCGCTCTTCCCGGAGCGTTCCGTGTGCGTAAGCCTGTCACAGGACACACAGAGGTAGCGCTCTGTGCAGTCAGTTTTGTGTCACCTCAGGTTCCCTCAGACGACCGTCTCACAGCGGCCCTGTCTATTCCCGACCCCCCGCTGCAGCGTGTTCCGTCGGTTTTTGATTTGCACGTGTGAAATGTAGAGCTGGGTTTAAAAAATTCCCCACAACACGTCTGAATGACTTGTTTCCCAAACCATATACCTGCTTTCAGTGCTTCTGTAGTCAATAAGCTATAAAAATTCACTTCTGCAGTCAGATGAGGTAACTGTAACTCATTCAACCAGTGCAGGTTTGTCTGGCGTCTCTCTTACTGACGTATGGAAATGCTTCTCATTAAACGGGTTCTTGGAGCCCTAAACTCTTGTCCTCTGCTTCCTGCTCGTAACCCGGGAGCACTTGGCACCCAGCAGGGATGTCCGAGGTGTTTCCCAGTCCAGCTGTGCTCTGGCACAGTTCAGTGCGGTGAGTCGGGTGCCGTTGGGACCCTCCTGATCTGCCTCTGCTACTCGAGTGCCTCGCACGCCAGCGAGGGGAGAGTCGGCCGCGCGCGGAAGGGCCACGGCACTCTCAGGCAGCCGCGTTGCGAGGGTGTTTCTTGGGCAGAGCGTAGTTCAGTTTCGACGCTGTGAGAGACGGCTGTCTGCGGCGTGCTGAGGGTTGGATACACGGGAACGGTGTTCGGAAAGCTCGTGCTGCAAGGGCTGCCTCTGCGGTGCTAATGCCGGAGATCGTAACTGTAAGGGAAAGAACAAAGGTGTTGGCGTGGCGCTATTAATTGAGGGAATCTTCTATTACCGCCAAGTCCCGCTGCAGTTGCAGCTAGTGACCCGCTTCGGCAACCCACCCGAGCACTGGAGCCACGCTGGACCTCGTGGCCGTGTCCCAGTGCTTCCGAGCGCAGGCTGAAAAAGGCCTTTGTGTGAATGGAAAAGAAGCTGCCTGGAAACAGGGAAGAACGATTTACTCACGTTTCTCCGCTGGGTCTTCGCCCCGATTTTTCCTCTGGAGGGTGGCACCTGGTAGACGAGGCGTTCTCAAGGAATAACAGGGATGTGGTGTATCTGTTTGTGAGCACACCTGGATGCGCTGAGCATTTTGCAGCAGTAATTATGTCTGCACACCTGCTGTGTTCAGTCCCCAGTCGGTTTGCCAGACATGCCTCGGAGATTTATTTCCCCTTTACCTGAAAAAGCTCTCTTACCACTGAGTTTTTACTGCTCTAAATAAGCCTGAAGAAAAAAATAAGAGGATTTTTTCTTGTCTTTGCTTGAGCCGTTGGTATCTGCCACTGAACTGTGGAGTTTGATGGGGAGGAGGGCGTTTGGATGATATTTTAATAGCCATTTGTTTTTGCTTCCATGTGTGATAGAAATACAAGTGACAGGAGTGGGAACAGGAGAATTGCTGAATTCTGCTGGAATTTTTCCTGTGGGAATCTGCTAATGTTTTTAATTCTCTGAGGGATTTTTCTAAGGTAATCCTTTTGACATTTACATATTTTAAATGACTCTCATTAAATGAAAGCTTAAGTTTTTATATTAAATGCTGAAGTGATGATACTGGAAAACCACTGGATAGACATTCAGATGGCTTGAAGATTATTCTAATTGCAACCTAAACAAAGTAAGTTTTGTGAGGAATATGAATAGTGAACTGTTCTTTAAAATAACATAATTTTGAAGGAAATTTAATTGTTCTGGCCTTTAGTAGAATCAATTTTTCTAGCGGGTGGTGGGCACAGCCACCCAACCACGGAAACGCTGGTGGAACAGCGGCGTTTCCCACTCCTGGCTCAGGCAGCAGGCAGGGTCTGTGCGGGACCCCAAGGGTTGGCAGCGCCCCTCGTCACAGCTGCGGTACCTGTCTGTGTCACACCAGCTGTACCTTCACGGGGGCTGCCCGTAGCAGCGCAGGGAGGGCGGGAAAGCACAAGAAGTGGAACATCTTTTTAAGAAGAGTGTGATGATGAGGGGTTGCATCTCTTACTGGTGATAGCCTCCTGCAAACGAGTAATGCCACAAGCAAAAATACTATCTTTGAAGATCCTTTCGCAGGAGCCAGGCGTCGCAGCAGGATACCTCAGGAACAAACACACAGTCTAGCCCTAAGATGCTTTCAAATGAACTTTTCTCTATGTTGTACTTTACTTTTCAAGCCCTTGAGCCAGATTTTGCTCTCAGACCAGCCTAAACACTAAGCAAATTCATTTAATTAAATTTGCTGCAGATATCCCCAGTTAACAAGAACAGATTGGTCTCCCCGGGGCTAGATGGAATTAACAAGGAAATAAATGTTGTGCTAATTACATAACTCATTTTCAGACACCTGGGGTGAAACTTCAGAAAGTCCTAGAGATTTAGGATTGAAAATTCATTGGAAAATGAGTCTCAGGCTTCTAAATCACCTAGGCACTTTTGAAAAATGTACCCAGAGGCTTTAACCATTGCACAGCCATCGTGTTTAGCACGCTTGCAGCTGCCTGCCGAGCAAAACGGGGCACAACCATTTCCTGTTCGTGTCAGTAGACCACAAGGGATTCATTATCCCTGTGAGTAGAGATGTTCCCCTCCCTGGTGAGGGGCAGGTAGGCTAAATGTCATTTTTCTGAGGATGCTCATGGAACACTGGATGCTTTCTTGGAGTTTTTATGGCACTAGTGCATAAAATTTTCATCTATTTGCGACCTCACAGGACTTGCTGTTCATTTAGGTACCTGAGAACTTTTAACTGAATCTTGGTCTTCAGTGACTTGTCCAAGCTCATGGATGAAGACAGCACAGATGCAGTTTTATAGTTCAGCACTTGCTGGGAGAAAAATGAGACGCTTAATACTGTCAGGCTGCCATTCAGCTGCTGAGTCATGACAGGAAGTAATAAGGAGCCATCTCCTGAACCAAATAAAAAATGAGAGAGGTTTAATATTAAGCCGAATCCCCAGATTCACGTATCTGATTAGCAAAAAAGCCAGCAAAGAACCAGGCTCCGAAGAGTGAAAAGCCACTTCACTTGCTTATGGCTTGAAAGTGTGTTTTCACTTGGGTTTGTTCCCGTAGCCAGTCTGAGGATGTTTCTGAAACACTGTCCTTGTAAAGACATGCATTAGCAGCGTCTGTTTCATGCCAGGTAAAACCCTTCCCACAGCCACGCACACACTTGCTGTCTGTCAGCAAAAACTTCTGTGTCAGTAATTAGAAAAATGCTATTAAAAACCTGCCTTGTAATCCCAGATAGCCTCTGGGTTGGCTCCGTTCCGTTTGTCTTCCTCGCTCAGTGCGGGAACCCAGGATCATTCTTCCATGAAGAGGGACCCGCTCCTCTGACAATTCACGTGGTTCTACAAAGTGTCGTGAGGGCACCAGCATACATCTGTAGTGTCCCGGAGAGGTGACCTTTGGTGACAAACCCCTTGCTCTAACAGGCTTGTAACACAGGGGAAGCGTGTTACAGATGGGCTCTTGGGAGCTGGATCTCACCGTGGGGGCGAACCTGTACGTCGTGTAATCGTCTGGAGGTTGACTCCAGCCTGTCACGGATCGAGATCATCGGACAACATCATAAACCAGATGAGTCAGGGCACTAAAACATGGAGGTTATCCACTGAGCTCATTATTTTTATATCTAATTACACAGCACTGTTGAGGGAGAACTGCGCGTTATGCTGAAGGATCCTGTTTCATCACTAGTCCTAAAAGATAACTGGGTTTAATTGGGATCTCTAGATACCATGGTGATTACTGATCTATAAACACTCAAGGTAGACCTGCAAATGAGGCGCAATGGCAAGCGCATCCGTTAAACACAACTCAAAAGCCGACGGTGAGGTGACAGAAGTTGAGCCGTTTTAATTTACCATGTAGCTTGCAGCTCTGACACTGTTCTGACTCTGCAATTCCTCTGCTGTGAACCAGCAGGCACAAAACACCTGCTGGTTCTCCCTTACTGAATTCAGAAAATCTTTTGTCTAATCCAGTGTCACACATGCCTGAGTGGGAAGGAGTGATGAGAGCTGGCATCTGTGGTGGGAAAAGCTGTCCTTCTCTGTGCCGGGGCAGAAGGAGGCAGCAGAAATACAGACACAGCTAGGAACACCACAGATGAAGCAGTAAAAACTTTCCGTGCTGAAAGTATTTCTTATAATGGATGTTATAACACATTCCCCAGTGAATTGAGAACTGGACTTACAAAGAGGCTGCTGGTTACCTTGCCGCAGCGCAGGTCTGGAGTGCCAACTGCAGCACGTCAGAACACAGAAGAGTCGTCCCTGCGCACAATTGAGGGCAAAGGTGTAAGTGTGTGTGGAAACACTCGGTGTCGGTGCCTGATCGCATCGCACGAGCTATCCCTCCGAGTTCCTAATTGCCCTTCCCCTTTCCCATGTGAGACAGGGCAACGTGCTGCCCCACATACGTGTCCTGCAGTAATGGGATTCTTGTGTGAAGGCTCGTAACGCTAATCTCTGAAACTCTGGTGTGTTCACTGCAATGCTTTTCTGTAAATGGTTGTGAGTGAAGAGCACAGAAATGGTGTTTTGATGGGGAGGAAAGGGAAAGACTTGCCAAGGGGCTAAGTGGCATGATGAATTGCTTGCCCACTGAAATTGTGGGTATCCAGTTTCTTGTGTTGTGCAGCTCTTCCTTTTTGCAGCAGGGAGCAGAGCTGAACACCCCTGTACTTACAAGTGCGGGAGAAGTGCGTACGCACGCCCAGCTCAGCACTAACCTTGCTTAAAAGGGCTGCAGCAAAGAGCCCATCTGACAGCTGCTTGTCAGCCCAGGTGAGGAGGAAACACTTTACTCTCAACTGCGTGTGGCAAACAGGAATAACACTCAGGAAAGTGATAGGAAAAGCAAATGTCCTGACCAGACTGTATTTCAAGTTGTAGTTTCACTGTAGGCTGCCTTACCCTGTTATATCCATGTTTTCTCCCCCAGTTCACTGCTGGATGGCTCTGCCACCTCCAGATCCAGAGTTCATTCTCAGAGGCACCGGTGCTGCAGTCCACACTCTGCATTTTTCCTGTGGCAGCCCAGACCCTGATGTCCCCACTCTTTTCTCTGGGTGAGTAAACCAGGATTTCTGGCTGAGCTGAGTATCACATGGACATTTCTTTGTAAAACAAAGTGTGTTATTTAGATGGGCTGTATCTGGAGAGAACAACAGAACGCAGGACTGGTGAGTGAGGCGTGTGCTATCTCCATACATACAGCTTCTGCTTTGGAAAAAAGGGAAAGTACCAGGCTGTCCCGTCAGCCGGGCTGCAGTGGTCACGCTGAGAGCATCTCTTCTGCTGCCAGGTCTGAGAATGGGCTCGTCCACGCCTGGAACCTGAGAACGCGCAGAGTGGACACAGCGCTGGATGGCCACGGAAGAAAACCTGTCTACAGCGTGGAGACAATGGGGGGTAAAGACAGGCTCCTCAGGTCAGCACAGCAGCAAACCCCACCAAACTGTTGTTTGTGATGTACGGGAGGGCAGAAGGGCCGGGGGGGAAGGGGGGATCCCTTTTCTCTGGAGCCACTGAAAGTCTCTCCAACACACATGGAAATGTTCAGAAGTACAAAGCCGTAGAAGAACTGTAGGACAACATGTAGAAAAAACATACAGTTAATTCCTTTACGACACATACGTGGTGACATCACAGCCAGGATGTCCACAGTGTCTCTTACTGCTCTGAGAACAGCTGAGGCCTTTGGGTAAAGGAAATGCACTCGGATTTGCAGTTGACAGATGCAACTGGTTCTCAGGACGATCCAAACTGACACAAAGCGTGTAAATAGAGGGGAGAGGGAAAAGGCAATGACGGAGGAGGAGAATTGGAGATGGAGAAAGAAAGGCTGAAAATGAGCAAGAAGGCTGAGTTGCACACCTTCGCTGTGTTGCAAAACACCTTCTGTTCTTATTTAGCAAGGGAAGGCCGGGAAGATTTGTGTACCTTGGATTAGACAGGTGATCCAGAGTAGATGCCAAAGTGTCTGTATGACTAGGAGGTGTTCTGACATGTTTATCTAGAGAAGACATCTCTTATATTATACAGTGGAACTAATTAGCATTTATATTTGTTATCTGCTTAAGTACAATTATCAACACTCTCCCCCATAAAACCATACTGAATGAGCATTGTTTGTATCATTATAGAGTTTTTCCATACCTCTATTTTTGCTGTATTTATAACAGTTCACACAGCAGTGCAATTTTAAGGCAGCAGTTACCTGTATTTTTGTTTCTCTCTTCTGAAGCTCGATCACAGCAGTTTCTCACAGCACCACGTTGTTTGTATGCCCAGTGCTATCAATGTTTTGACAGTCTGTCACTCAGCTGAACAGCAGATGGGAGTCCCAACAGTCTGTAGATTTGCACCTACCTCTGCTCAGGCCTGGTACTTCCATCAGGTGACACTGCTAATTAAAATGACAGGGATAAGGGATTTCTGAGTCCTTGTCCCAGGTGATGACATGAGGATACATATCCCACGCTGCTGTGGTCTGTGGGGTGGAAGACTCCACAATGGTACTTTGGGCCAGAGCCAGCAGGGTCACGTAAACATGTAGCAGTTCATGGTGTGCCTTTGTGAGGCCTCCCTGGTCTTCCTGTCGGGGACCAAGACACACTCTTCTGTGGGACGGAGAGGTGTGCAGAGGAGTCTCTGCGTGAGCTGCACTAGTACATCGGAGATGCAGCAGCTGGCTGACTAGATTTGGATGTTTTAACCACAGTGTTTCAGTGTTTAATTCCAGCTGCTCGTTGCCAGCCCCTCTCCGGGTGCGTCTCCGCACACGCAGCCGTAACAGCCTTCTGTGCCCTCCCTGTGGCTGCAGGAAGTTGATCACTGAATAACCACCTTTTTATTTATCTTTGATTTAGCCTTTGTTGTCTTGCTGTGTGTCTTTCAGCTGTCAACACGCCTGACATTTCTATTGCGTTGCCAGGGTGAAAAGAGCGTTAAATAAGTTGCTCTCTGGATACTTTTGTTTCCTTTTAAATTAGATCTAATCAGTGGTAAAATGTAAGTATTTTTGTTATGAAAATGTTCAAATACTCCTGAGACTTCGGAAGTACAGACGCACATGCGGATAGCGTGACCGTGCTCGAGCACGTCTCTCCTCGGGAGGCAAAGGGTGAACCGTGACAGCAGTGTACCGGCAGACCCGCAGGTCCTCCCTCGCCCTGGCAGCCGGAACCCTCAGGCCGGTTCTGCGGCAGCAGGGTGGTGGTCTTGGTGGTACATTTCATGAAAGACCCATCCAACACCCCCGCGGAGGCTGCACTAAGCTCACACCTTGGCAGCTTGGAGGTACCAGGCTGGAGGAAGCCAGGCTTCCTGGCTAACTCTCCTGCTCATGGATAACTTGGTTTACTCCGCAGTCAGGGTCGTGACCAGAGGATCTGCCTGTGGGATTTAGCAGAGGGACGGACTTCGGTGGTGGATTCTGTCTTCACGGAGAACGTGGGATTCTGCAGATGCTCTCTGTTACAGGTGGCACAGGGACGCTGGCTGATGGCCATGGCAGCCAAAGCTCTGGAGGAGGTAAGAAGTCTCTCTTTCTGGTGCTCGGGAGATTGCTTTTGGTTTTGAAATGAGGTCGTTCAGGAGAGGAAACATCACTGCTCTCACATTCTATGCTCAAGAGAGGCCAGCAGAAGGAACCTTTGGGGGTTCTAATTGCTGATTTTACCTGCCAGAGAGATGACTGAATTACAGAACTCATGCTCCCACAACAGGGATACCACCCCAAGATTGGCCTGACACTTAAGTGTTTGCAGCTGCTGCTGGTCTTTCATGTGCAGGAGTTCTGAAAACTCCTCTGGTGCTGCTGAATACCCTTAAAGGGGAACGAGAGTCCTTCTGGGGAGCTAATGGTCAGAAAGTCTGTCATCAGGTGGAGGTACTCATCTTCCGTCCGAAGCTGAAGCGGTGTGTGGTGAGAGAAGGGGAGGTGCAGGTGATTTGTAATGCGCTATATGGTCTTTCACCCCGGGCTAATTCTTTAACTGGTACTTGGGCTGGAAACAGTTGAATCACTGTGAGCAGCCAGAGGTTTGCTCAGCGTGAAATAATTGTAGTGTCCGGTTCAGTTCCTGCTGGGTAAGCCCACATCGCACACCTGCTATCACAGCAACCGCTGACTGACAGCTCAGTGGGCACTTTCCACTTCTGCTGTGTAGAAATCCTAGTTTTGTTTTCTTTGAAGGACTATTTGCAGGCAACAAGATTTTTTTTCAAATACCTAACATCAAAATACCAAGGATATTAAAAATTAAAAAGTGTCATAAGTATGAAAAGAAATATTGCAGCTAATGGCAAATTGTTCATGAGCATAAAAGGTCACGTGCTTTTCTGGCCTACAGGATGCGTGTCTTGAAACTGAAAGTTACAGAATTTGTAGACAAAGTAGTAAGTGGGAATAGTGCCTGTGTTGCAAGAAAATGTGAACTTCTTGCAATTCAGAAGTTAAGCACATATTTAAGTACTTTGTTGGCTGGCAGCCAGAGCGTTCAGCCTTTCACAGAACCCAGTCAGCCTGCAGACACAGCCACTGGGCCAGTAGGTAGAACCATCCTGTCCCCTACGTTGTTCTCATCAACCGAAGAACTCTCTCCATTTTACAGCAGTGCTCAGTAGTATTCAAGATAAACAGCACTGACAAGCGCATTCTTGTGTCAGCCGGAGAAGAGTTTCTGCATCAGGCAGAGTACAGACACACGCATATTCTGGTAACGAAGAATTAAATAATCATCTGATCCAAAGATGTTCTCCCCAGTGCCTCTTACAACTCCTCTCTGGTTTATTTTCACCTGTTTACTCCGGCCCTGCAAACTGATAATGATTTGCTATCTCCTGAGGTAGAAGAGCCCCACGCTGTGTATGAACCTTTGCTTTAGGACTGTGTCAGGTTACAATAAATTCCCATAAGCTCCCATAATATATGGTGCTTCCAAATCGGCAGCACTGTGTGAGACACAGTACATTTGCAGCTTATGATTAAAATTAAGACTTAATAAGTGTTTATGCTTGGCTGGTGCCCAAAAAAAGAGTAATTTTGTCTTAAAGCAGGTTCAGTCCATAAATAATGAGATCTGAACAGGCATTTATTTGTTCGTGATTGCATTTAAATCACCAATTATGAGTTACATGCACTTTTCTTGCCAATTTGCCAGAAACATGTTAAAAGCTTTATTAATGTGAAAAAGAAAAAGGGTGTGTTTCCTTGTGGCCAGTTTTAGCCACCCAGGAACACTATTAACCTCAGGCAAAGGCAAATCTTTCTCCTATTAAGCAAAACCAATATAAACACAGAACTTCAAGTTTTAGGTTACAGTTGTCAAAATACATGAAATAGTATTTATTTCTAAAGCTCCGTTGCCTCTAATGCAGACGGTCTCTGGAACTGTCAGTCTGGTGTAGGCAGCTCGTGCCCGCCTGCCTTCTGCAAAGAGCTTTTCCCATCTTCGTGTTTTCCTTTGTCCTCTGCAAGCCCAGCTGTAGCCCTGGTACCTGTCCATCTGTTTTTAATCAAGGTAAAGCGAAGGCTGGTTTTTTGCAGTTTTCTCTTTTAACCTGCAGAAGTGCATTTATCGCAGCGCACTTATCCTTCCTTATTAGGTGAAAGTTGCAGTTTCAGTCTTGTCCAGGAGGCAATGCCCTTTGGAGAGCCAGTGGTGAGAGACACGAGAGGCGAGCAGGTCATTTTCAGACTCGGAGCCCGTTTCCTGCAATAGCTAACTTGGTCATAATGCTGATAGCAAGACAGTTGCCAAGAGAAAAGCATCTTTTGTTAAGAGTGTGGCTGCAAGGAACCAGAATTCCCAGCTGATCAAACTTTGGTCTGTTCATAGGTTTTGTCTGTGTGTTGGATGGCTCTTCGCTGTAGTCTCCATCCCTCAAATCTGGAGAATAGTTTCCCGCTCCGCTGCGGAGCAGCTTTGGAAGGCGTTCTGTGCGTTGTGTTTCGTGCGTTGTCAGCTTGCAGCCCTACGGTGCAGCTGCTTTTGGCAGGCTCGCTGACAACCTCTTGAAATAGGAAGATGTTCTGGCAAGCTTTGAACTGAAGGTATGGGATTGGAAAGCCATCGCAGCTGCCGTCGTCTTGACTGATGGCTCCCAGAGGAGCCATATTTGTGTAATACCTCATCTCAGATGCTCAAGGAAATTCGCATGACTGGGGCTGTCCAGCGGCACTGTTGGGCTTTTGCACGTTCTGCAATAGCCTGGAATGGCTGGCGACGTTGCAGCTATCGGAGGTTTGAAGCCCTTTGATTTTACGAGACAATGCAGATGATTGTTTAATAACAATAAAAGATCACCTTAGTGATCAAGTATACATTTGAGAAACAGTGATGTTCCTGCCAGCAAGATTTTCATACCTAAGAACTCCTATTTCTCCACAGTTCCAGGAATTAGCCCAGAGTGAGGCACCTCCGTGTCAGTCAAGAGACTCAAACCCTCCCAGTGCCAAATTGCAAAGGCAGAGTCCCCTGATCTTGCCTGCATCATCCTGGGTGGAAATGAGCCACTTCCTTGGAAGAGGAAAGACTTGCCCCATGCTGAGAAAAAAAAATCAGATCCATAATTCATTACCGTCAGGGCAGGCAGCAGTGGAAGCTGCTGTGTAGACGGAGAGCAGGTGTTTAACACAGTCACGCCTGGCCCTGCTCTGAGCAGGGTCAGTGTTAAAAGTACCTGTGTGCCAGCCCTGCCCAGCCTGCGTGAGCACCAGGTAGCGCGGGCTTTATCTCTCGTTGGTGCAGCCGGGCAGGAAGCAGAAAGCCCGCCTTAGGTAGATGTACTGCCCACATTTCCACAGAAGCTCAGTTAGCGGGACCGAACAGAGGAGACGATGGAGGAGTCCACCAGTGACTGTAACAAAAAATAGCAACAGAGATGGGGAAAGGGGAAAGGGCGAGGAAGCAGGGAAGCGCTTTCCGACGCGCAGTCTGCAACGTTGTCTAGTGCGTGCACGATGTCATCTACCATATGGAAAGACGACCGCGGTACAGATGAATAGAAGTGTGGAAGAGGATGAGCTCATTTGAGCAGTCTTGTCTGGTCTTTCCTAAAACAATGCATCGATTTAGATAGCTATGGATTCCCCTGCAGCCCCAACTTCACATGCATTCCTCACTTTCCTCCAGACAGGCTTTAGTGAAGAGCTTATCCTAGCCTTAATCACCTTAAAAGACTTGTGTTTTTAACAGCAGAGTTTTGACCTGGAGCCTGACCAAATGCTCTTGTTTCCCTGATGTCAGGTTCAGGTTCTGGAGCTGCCATCCAAGACGTCAGTCTGTACCCTGCAGCCAGAGGTGGGTGCCAAGCTGGGCATGCCCATGTGTCTGAAGCTGTGGCAGGTAAGGCAAGAGCGGCTGCTAATTGTGCAACGTTTTCCGTGTGATTCATTTTATATGAAGCACATGAATCTTTCTTCACTTGGGTTTTGATTTATTATCAAACCAATCAAGTAATTATACTATTAAAGGGGGGAAAGATTTGTGAACATCCTTAATGTAACTTTCAGGGCTTTCCAAGCTTTAATGGAAGATTTGCAAATGCTCAGGGAAAGCTTTGTATCCTTAGGATAGGTACGGTTTTTGCATCAATCAAGAGGAAAATGAGTGACTTGCCAAAGCCAGTTGTTTGATATGGTTTCTCGCTGCATTAAGAACGATGAGAAATGATGGGGTTACTTTAAAATCAGTGACTTTAATGGCAGGTTACCTTCACTTCGGTGCCCTCGGGACAAGGAAGCGCTCTATCAATATTTCTGTTCCAGACATACAATAGGAACAAAATATTTATGGTTGTGTTGACTTTGGACAAAAAGGCAAACAAAAGAGATAATGAAAAAAACTCACATTCACAGAGAATTCAGCAAATAACATTTATGGGGTGCCACCAGTGAAAGACAAGTAATACAAAAAGGTGGCAGGAGAGGGAGGAAGGAGTTCAGGGGATTGGCTTTAGATCTCCCAACTGGTGGCCAAGCTGATTCCCGGGTTAACCCGCTGCCCACATTCCCTTTCAGGGCTGCAGTACCATCCGAGCTGGTTTACAGCGTGTTATCCCCGCAGGTTCATCTGAACTTTTGTACTGGTTTCGGTTGAAAAGAATACCAGCCAGTTGTGAATTGGAGGCCTGAGTGTCTTCACCCAGGGGCCTGAACCGACTGAGGTCTAGAGGAATTCAGCTGCTGGCTTCAGACAAAAGTAGGAGGGGCCACAGAGCAAGTCCCATGGTGTAATTAAAAACTAGAAAAAAATTAGAAGGAAAATTAAATAGACTGATTAGACTTTCATTAAACAGAAAGTTTCTCCTAAAAATGCAATCAGTGTTCAGTACTCAGCGAAATGAATGGGCCTTTCTGTCTCCTGGACATATTTTAATAAGATGAAGATAACTGAGGAAATGTTCGGTGTTGAAAATGTTGTTGCCTGTATAAAAAGTCCTCTGTCTTGCCCTATTTTCTCCATGCATTAATATTGCTATTCCTCTAGGAAGCAGAGCAGGTGCGGAGTTTTAATTTTATGTGGTTTTTAATTTTGTTGCCGGTGGGGATAAAGCGGAGAACTGGGAACTGGGAGAGGTAAATTACTCCATGTAAATTCTGGCTTTGGGAAGTCACCACAACTTCCTAGACTGCAACAGGCAGGGATAGATAATCCATCTCACAGCTGTATTCGCTCTCTTACGAATGCGCGCAGCTCGGTGTAAAAGCACTGGGGAGGAGGATGTTCTGAAGGGCAAATAATTACATGTGGTGTACCAAAGTGATGCGCTGCCTTCCGTTTTGTGGTTTCGCTGCAAGTGGCTCGCTGAGTAACCCTGTAACCATAAAAGCAGCAGAACACGAGCTAACCCAGCTGCACCCCTTCCTGAATCTCGGTCCTCTGCCGTCCAGGATTTCTTTGCATTGGGCAATGCAGACATACCCAGGAGATGAGCACTCCCCAGCCCACCGCTTATGGGCAACGTGTTGCCTAAGAGACTGCTAGACGTTGCTTATGGCACAGTAAATTAACAAGTTGAAACAGAAGCTGACGTGGCGAGAGCCATATAATGGGCTGAAGGAAGTGTGCTCAGGGCTCTTGTCTAACAGGAGTTTGGGGCCTGCAGCCGTGTACCATCCTATATTTCTGAATGCCAACAGAAAAAGATCCATGTGTAAGAGAAAGGGCGCACCTTACCAGCAGCAGCATGAGTTAGACACTTGACTGCAGAGCAGAAGGAAATTGAGGCTCAGTTTAGGCTTGTAGATTAAGCCTCACCGGCTTCTCCGAAGTAGTTAAAAAGCTGGCAGCTGTTTATTTTGTTGTTTCAAAGCTTTTTTTCCCCTCATTTTACTAGGTCTGGCCTTAAACTCAATGGGTTTTTTTCCTTGTGAAGGTTCATATTCTCAAATACATTGTCCCTTCAGCTTCACACCTTCCTGCTATTACTAATTGGGTGGGGTAGGATTTGCAGGAGTAAGGATAGTCTTCCCTTACATTTTTCGCACTCCTCAGGGAAGGCATCATGTTGCGTAACAGAGCAAACAAAATAATTCAACAGGAATAATACATGTAGAAACTGGAAACACGGAGTTATTACTTTATATAAACTATAGCAATTATTCCTGTTGAGTTGACAGCAGCTCACCTTTTCTTCCTTCCTTGACAGCTATCCAAATGCAACAACAAAATGTTCTGCTTTGGAGGAACAATGATTTATCATTTAATTTTTTCCACTGAAACAGAACATGAATGGTGAAGACTTTTTGCCAGAAGTGTCCGTTATTGGGAACTGAAATAAATAGGCCGTTGTGAACCACTGCTTGGTGAGTCCAGGCATCAGACTGAGAGCTCCCCTGATCTTTCAATAGCTTCTATTGTTCAAGGATCGGTACTCACTGAAATATTACACTTCGTATGGTTAGGCCAAGTCAGGACAAAGTAGTGGTGGAGACCTTCATTTCACAGAAAACAATACTTTGTTTTTAAAATACTCCAGTCTTCAATCTCACATGGAAGTCACTGGTTTTCAAGTCTAAGCTAAGCTACCACAGCGCATGCTAAAAAAAAGGGGTTGCTTGGCACTTCCCATCATGCTGAGCACTCACCTGTCTCTTATTTTAATGAGGGTTCTGAGCACCCATGCAGATCTGGCCATCCCGAGGAGCCGATCCTGTCCATCCATGTCTTGTTTCCTTGGAGAAGGAAAGCTCCTGTAGAGCCCCAGGGCTCTGTGCTCACAGAAGAGCAGTACAAGTAACTTCTGTGAGCAAGGAGGGGTGGGGGTGGTTTATGCCCAAACTGGGGGCATTTTTAAACTTAATCAATGACCTATGAAATACTTTTTGTTTTGTTTTGAAGATTTTACCCTTTATTAATTATAAACAAAGTCTGGGATGTTCGTTTCATTCAGATGTTTGGGGTTTTTTAACTTTTCCCCTGCTATTAAAAACCAGATACTCTTCATCCAAAATACCCGATGAGTTAGCATTAACTCACATGTATTTGACACATATTCATTGCTTTGACATTACATTATTTTAGCAAATCAGAAATTTGACGGAAAAGTCACACACAGTCCTGGGCATTATGGGACACCTTCTCTGTGGGCTTTTCTATCCAGAGCATGCTCCCTACCTTTTCAGAGGAAAAGGGGTCTTAAAGCGAGGAATGAGGCTGCTGCAGCATCCCAGGTGTGGGCAGGCCTTTAGAAAGAGGTGTGGGCCTTTAGAAAGATGATGTAGGGGATTTCACCTTGGTTTCCTTCTTTTAAGGAGCAATTTTCTTCCCCACTCAGTGAGATCCATCCCTCATTTAAACACTTCTTTAGGCTGAATAGATCTGAGAGAGAACACGAGGCTTTTACTCAGCGGTCTTATTACCCAGACCACCCATCTCTTGTTAGTTTAACTCCCCCTAGAACAAATATCAACCGGTGGGAGAATCGTCTGCACCGTTAATAGAGGCAGCGAGCCCTTGGCCACTGCAGGTTTGGGTCATGGCCCTGGCAGCCAGCGAGTTTGAAGAACCTCATTCAACGGGGTGATGCCAATGAGTTCTTTGTAGATGGCCACCTTTATTTTGAACTGAATACCAAGCAAACCAATCCTGTAGGATCAGACAGTGTTTGAGGAGAGTGAATAAGCTATTGGATGCATTTCTTAGAGTAAGATGTCCCTGCATGAGGCGGTCGTCATGCTAATGTCTATTTTGGTGTTTCTTCTCCTATTAAAGAAATAACTGGCATTAACGGATGCCTGGTTTTTAGTTGTTTTTCACTAGGGATTCGCATCCTCACTCATACAGCCCGTTACCGCTCATGGGGTCATTAGTCTTTTGGCTGGAGCAATGATGAATATTTTCCTTAAGTGTGACATGTAATCCAGTAATGTTCCCTTCTTTGAGTTATTTCAGAGGCTTAAATAAATTAGGTGTCTGCTCAGGGTGCCATGCCCTTTGGCCTGTGACATCATTAATCAAAATAGCTTTCAATTGGTTACAGTGGGACTCAGGCGCTGTTAACCCCTTGGTGACTCACCCAGAGATTCCTGCAGAGAGGTTCAGTGTTTACCTTTAAGCGCTGTGGTGCACTTGGGTAAACGATCCCTGTGTGTAACCCTACACTTGGCAATGTCAAACTGGAGTCTTGAAGTGTGGTACTTCTTTCCGTGTCTGTATGGCATTGCTTGATAGGAACTCGGCTGCTCTAAGCAATGCTTTTAGAGGAGCGCAAGCAACGGTCAGGCCATGTCTGAAAATATCAGGCAGCTTTTTTTCAGTGTTGTAGGGGGCAGTGGTTTGGATTTTGAGAGAGAAATTTTCTCTATGTGTATATATATGTGTATGTTAGACACATGTTTTATATAAACCACAGAATTTTATATGTAGATGTAAAAATTGTAAGTGCACGTCAGCAGTTACCTAGTAACGCTTTTTGTAAGTGGATGGACTATTAAGATTTCACATTCAGACTTCCAAACTTTTCACTTCTACACCAGTCAGCATCTTCATTTATTTTCTTGGTGCTTGGATTGAAACCTACTTGGGGGTGATAATTTTCCTAACAGACTCTCTACTTTTTCAAACAATTTTACGTTTCTCTTGATCAGCTCAACGGTGGTTCACAACCTTTGCTTCTGGCTGGCTATGAAGACGGATCGGTGATCCTTTGGAGTTTGTCAATGGGAAGAGTGTTGAGCCAACTTGTTTGCCACCAGGAGCCAGTGATGAGCCTTGACTTTGACTCCGAGAAGGCCAAGGGGATCTCGGGCTCATCTGAAAAGGTGCTTAGCATCTGGAGCCTCAATGAGCAACAGAACCTCCAGGTCAGGATCATTGGCCCTCTAGTGTCATTTATCCCACTTTGCACTAACAGTTTGATAGACTAAAAAAATATTTAGTCATGAAGAGGAGTTGTTGCAGATCTCTGGCTAATTAATCACAGACTGGTTAGAATGTCTGTGCTATGTGACTAGACTTAGCAAAAGATGGTGAGGATTTAAAAAAAAAAAAGAAAACCCCCTCTCTCACATGTTTCTGGTTTTACCAAAGTTGCAACAGGCACACAAGCCTAGCATTACTCAAGCCATTGCCTCTGTATCTTCATTTATCACGTTAGTAGTATCCAGCTCTCGGAATGTCCTAAACATTATAAATGAGTTATAAAAATGAGAAACAAAGGATTGCTTTTCCAAAGGTTCGGCTTGAGTGGATAGAGGTTTCTTTCCACTGTGGGAAAGACAGAAATACGCCATTGAACACTTTGCAGAGTAGGAATAGCCCAGCTAGCACCAAGAGGGCAGGAGGTTTAAGCAACCAACTTCCTCTGGCACCTTTAGAGCTCTAGCCGGAGAGAGGGAAAATAAGTTAACTGGATATATCAGTTTGTGCCTGAGCTACACGTACCTGGAATGGCTGGTTCAGAAGGAGGTCTTGTAACCACCAGCTCTGGCTATGCTAGGGAGTGGCAATAAATATTGCTTAATCTAGACAACTTTAGCAAGTGTTTCAATGGTGCCAAGGGGTTAAGAAGGTTGTAACTAGGTGTGGAAATAAAGTGCATAAATAATGCCCCTGAAAATTAAAATGGCCTGTCCATAGCCTCTCCACTGCTGAGTGCTTTAACCTTTTTTAAAGTGGTGGTTGTCCCCTGAACACACAACGAAGAGGATCTGAACCAGCCCCTGTGTGCCCCCATACCCCCCTTGAGAAGAGAGCTGCTGGGTACACCCAGTCATGGAAGAACAATAATTTTGCTTTTGTGGAGATTGTTAGGTAGTGTGGTGAGTTGGTGCTGTTTTCTGAATGGTGTTATGGGAAGAAAACCTGTGCTTGGACACCCGACGGTGACACGACACCCAGGGGATACCAGGAGGGTATAGCATCTGTTGGGCATCACCACAGAACTAGCAGTGTGGGGTGGCAGAGCACTAGGACACCAGTGCCTGTAGTGTAAAGGCATCCAACTGAGATGAAGTTTGGAAGACAGCGTGCTCACCGAGGAGAATGTCTGACCTTATTGAGCAGTAAGACGCAAAATAAAAGAGGCACTTGAGACTGAGTAAGTAGCAAAGGCGTTCTAAGCAAGTGTGGTAAAGAAGTGTTTTAGCAAGTCTGGTACACAGTTGGTTTGGGTTTTTTGTTATGTTTGCCCTGCCCCTGCCCCAGCATTTCTACCACTATTGGCACCCATCTGCACCGGGTGTCCGTAGCTCGGGGAAGCAGAAGGAAGATAAGTCCCAGTAAGAAACTTGGTATTGAGACTAGTTTTCTAAGGCCAAGGTGTTAGAAATCTGACATCACACCAGGCTTCTTAAGGCTCCCAATACTCTGGTGTTGGAGAGGCAGCTGTTCCTTCATATTCATTATAGCATAGCTCTTGCCTAAATTCAAAGAGAATATTGTTCTCCACGTCACATTTCAGTCATGAGTTAACCATAATGCAGGGGTACAGGTATGACTCAGGCGGAAAAACAAACAGTTGTTCACCTGAAATATTCCAGGTATTGTTTTCCATGGGGCAGTCACATTCCCAGGAGATGTAGGATTAGTTACACCTCCAGGACATCACACTGAGAGATAGCAGCTTTTCTCAGAAGAAGTGTAAATGCCAAGAATTATAAACTGTAAGTAATGTTTCTGTGCTTCGTGCGTAGTGTGAATGCCCTAATAAAATGCATCTTTCATGTGAGCGCTAGAGATTGTCAAGGACAGAGATTAAGTTTTTTTCCACTATTGCATTAATAATATAAACCAGATGGGGATTTTTTTTTTCCCTGACATTCCAGGTACCTGAGGTAATGGTAGACGTTGGAAAGCCACTCAGTGGCACATTATTTTTATTCTAAAGGGTTTTAATAAGTAAACGTGGTGCATAGCTATCTGCCGTTGGAGAAATAATGACGCAATGATGGTACTTCAGCTCTGTTTGAAGTGGCAATGTTCCAGTGTGTCAATGAATAGATGATGAAGGTAACTTCATATTTTATTGCTATGGGGAAAGTTTGGTGTATTGTCTTCTACAAGAAAGTTGCTGAAATCATCACTGTCAGCAAATGCCTGGATTGGTTATGAGCCTTCTGATTTGGACGAGATAGTGTAATTATGTGACGATGTTTGTGGTAGAATGTAGGGGGTAAACAGCTTCTGCAGGTGAATAAACAAAGCAGAGTTAAGAAATCTGATCATCACAGAAGCTCCTTTATATATGACAAGAAAAAATTCTGTAAGCTGTAATGTAAAGTAAGCACACAAGTTTCATTGTTGGGTTGCTGAGGCTTTTCCTCAAATGCTGAAGCTAAGGCTATTTTTCTAATAAGAATAGGTCTTAAAGACATGATTTGGGTGTAGGAGAGGGAGATTAAAAAAATAGAGAAGAAAAATCATAGATGACATGTAGAAGACATGTTAGAGGTAGATATCTGTTGGCATCAGCATGTCAGAATTTCTTAACGCATCTGCTAGTAGGTGCAGGTGTCCTTGGTCATGACTGGCTGAAAGCAGCTCACCTGTTTTTACCTCTTTGTTTTCTTAATTACAAGCTGGTTTTCTGGTTAGGAAATTATGTTGGAATGCTTTTGACTACAGTAGTTGCCTGTAAGTGACTGGATGGCACAAATCCTGGCAGGATTTCACCTGGCTCCATATACCTTGAGCAAGTTGTTCTGCTTTGTTTTGTTTTTCAATCTCACCTCTTCTTTTTGCACAAATGCCCACTGTTCCCTCATGTTCCGTAGCCAAAAGGCATCACCATTATAGGCTTCATTTTTATAGGCTTCATTTGCAAGTTGTAGCTTGCTGATGCCATGTGATTTCTCCCAGTTGCCCTGATTTTGCTGTATGGATCTTGCCCACGTAATTGACAGTGATGATGGGAAGCACCACGCCCGGGATTGGTTATAGCCATTAGCTAATAATCTCAGTTACAGAGTAAGGCCCATCTTGCATTTGCCAGGCTGGTGATGTAATAAATCCTTCCCTTGCCAGTACGCATACGCCAATAAAAATCCCACTGAAGACATGCTTCACTGGTGTAACTGGGAAGTTTGGAAGAACACACGGACTAGCCAAAAGCACAGGGTTTACAGTAGCAGCCCCACAAAAAGGCCTGTGCGGCCTCCTAATGTTCATCAAGCCTGAGCAAAACTTGCTGTCCTCCATTCTGCATTGGTTGCAGACCCATTCGTCAGGTCCTGTTTAAAAGATGAATGTATGGAGTGTGCAAGAAGCACATCAAGTTTCGTTTAGTCTTTTTTCTCATTGAACTGCACATCTCTTGCTGTCTGAGTAAATAGCTGGGAGGTTGTTATGTGGTTGAAATACAATTGCTTACAGCTTTGTGCCTGTAAGATGTGTTCAGCTGCATCCAAAACCAACTTTGACCAGCATTTCTGGAGTTTGTTTTCCCAATCCAGTATCATTGCTAACATTATCTGCAATGAATACATGCTTTATAATCCTGTACTAACAATGCATCATGCAATGTCTCTCGAGGAGGAAGCTACTCAGATGTAATGCATTTGTCAATCCCTTCCTGTCTCAGAACAGCAAACACGATGCAACGTAGTAAAACATGCACCGACTTAATACTAAGCTTTAGTACAAGATTCAGTCTTAGCAGGTAGTGGCATTACTGCGTCATCTCCATTGTGCTTACAAGTGACAGTACCTCAAGTCAGCTGAAAAAGCTGTTCTGCACGCTCTGACAACAGCGAGGCTGTTTCAAAACACACACGCTCCGGTGCATACGCCGTGTGTTTCGCAGGGAACTACTGACTAACACAAGTTACCTGAGGTGAGAACAGCAAAAGTGTGTTACGCTGAGCTCTTCCTCTGTCCTTCAGGGGAAGCTCATGTCAGTGAAGTGAAAACTTTTCTTTACAAGGCCAAAGTCCTGTGCAGCCCCAGTGGCTCCTGAAGGAAGCTAAACGCCTTCCAATTTAGTTGTGCCCCTCAGAAACTTGTGCCCCAGTAGTCTCCAAACAGTAACAGAAGACTTCCAAGATTGAAATCAATAACTTGGTCATAATCCCCTTCTTGGAATTTGGTGTAAATGAAAGTCTCTTGGGAAGGAGTACTAGAAATACAGATTTCCTGACACTGTAACCTAATTCCTGGAAGCATTCCTTTCTCAAGACTGTGGTAAATGCTACCACAGCTTATTGGGGTTTTTGTGAGGGGCCACAGTACTAGAAATAAGTAGCAGGTAGTTTAAACATCAGCTTGGAGTCTCGGCACAGGAGTATCACTGAAGCAGGGAAAATGTACGGCCACAGCTCTGAACATTGCAGCTCATACAAGAATAGCCAGAAGAGCAAAGCTGTGTAGTCAGGTGCTCAAAACTTTCACTCAGAGCTTCATTTGTCCCAGAACAGAAATAGTTTTAAATGCAATATAAATGAAAAACATACAGGGGATGCTTTTGATTTGAGAGAATGGTGCTGGAGATAGCGAGTTTAAGGTAAGGGCTTTTCCGTCTCTCCCTCTAACTGTGCTCCCAAAAGCATCATCTGCCATGGGTGGAAAGCTGCCTACTGCCTGTGTGGCACCAGCATACATGGGTGGGCAACGGTACCTTCGAAAATCCCAAAAGGTTCCTTTTTCTTCTGTTTGTTTTAAACAATTAGAGCTGATCTATAGCTTTCTCACACAGGTTTACAAAACACACAGACTTGTCAACGCTGGCATATCTGATATCACCATCCGTCCAGACAAGAAGATTTTCGCAACAGCAGGGTGGGATCATCGCATCCGGATCTTTGGCTGGAAAAAACTGAAGCCTTTAGCAGTGCTGGACTACCACACAGCAACGGTCCACTGCGTGTCCTTCTCCGATCACAGACACCCCCCTGAGAGACTGCTGGCAGCTGGCGCGAAAGATCACCGCATCAGTATCTGGTCAATGTACACCCAGACGTGACATGTCCCACACTGTCACAGGCAAAAGGAAAGCGGGAGGGGTGAAGCAATTCTTTATACTGTAATTCAAACCTGGATGTGGGGATGTAGTAGAAAACCTTTCCAGGCTGAAGTGAGGTTAATTTTTATGCTGCTTGTTCAAGCTGCAGGTTTTGCTTTCCAGAAAGGAAAGTGGATTTTTAAAACTCGTAACAAGCAGAGCAAGGCAGAAGAACAAGTCACAAAGACACGGAATTAACCACTTTCTGTCACAGGTTTTGCAACAGTTTTTCTTTGGCAGGTTGCTTAAATAACTTGTGCCAATACCTTCTTTTGTGAACAAGGCCTGGAATCCCTCAGACTGCAGTGGGGGCAGAATACATCTGTTTGTAAGTCAGTCATATCCAAGAATCTGAATCAGTGTAAAATACCACTCTCTTGAAAATTTATACCCATTAAACCACCTCCAGTGGTTTCTCATTGTCAGTTACTTTTTCTTCCCCCTAACTGCGAGGCTATCAGAACAACCTTGATTTGTTCACACTTCTGTCAGTGTCTAACTTAAACCAACAGCCAGGAATGTGACTAGGGACGGCCTTTGGCATTTATGAATTTCATTATGTCTCCTGTCACCTCAAGCCTCACAATTAATCACAAGAAAGAAAGGGGG
>NW_010238526.1:1174-8003 GCF_000690775.1 Eurypyga helias | reverse complement strand
CTGCACTGCAAAGCTGTGTAAAGCCTTTTACAGAGCCCGTGCTAAATCCTTGCCATAGACTGACTAGCTGAAGGATTTAAAGTCAGCAATCCAATTAGCACCCTTCTCCTTGGAGAGTTAGGGGTAACTTTCAGCATGGCAAGTGTGGGATTCAGCTACACAACTGCCATTAACATTATGGGGAATTGCATGGATAAGTCCTTATCCACGCAGTGGGAATGGCTCCATTAACTTGTCATGTCTACGGCCATGGAAGTTGAATTTCATTCACGAAAGGTTTTTTGTTTGAATCATGAGGCAGGATTTGCATCCTTTTAAAGCGTATTAGCCATGCAGCAGCCTGTTCCCAGACATCTGACTGTTGGATTCAGCCACAAAGTTGCAGTTACAACTGTCTGCTGAGGCAACTAGCAAGGGCCAGGTTGTTAAAAAGGAGGCGGCCTGGAAGGCAGAGCTCGGCTTTACCAACTGAGGTGTTCTGTGTCCGGGCTGTGCACTGTGGGTACTGTACTGGGAATACTTGTTTCTGCCTCGGCAGGGAGCTGGGCATCAAAGACAAAGTCACCAGAATTGTAGCAAACAGCAACATCAAAAGACTTTAGGAATTATTTCAGGGGAAACACACCAGCAAATTAAGGTCTGGGTCTGCTCTCCAGCTGTGCTTCCCAGGCAGGGAATGCTGCTGAACTGAAAGCCTTAAGCACCCAGCCCGATGTTCTTTCCACTAAAACACTGTTGCCAGGCTTTTCTAAATACAACTTGGCCTTACACATTTTGGAGTGTGCTGACACTTTAAATAATGCATTTCTTTGATTATTTCTGTGCTATTCAGTAGCTGCATGGAGGATCACATTGCAGTTGAAAGTTAAAGCCTAATTTTGAGTGATCCTGAGACAAGGGGAAGCGCTGGTGTGCATTACACCTGGAGCTGCATAGACTGTGCCTGCTCCATCCACCTCCCACGCAGGGGAGGACCTACCTACACTGTACAGGAGGCTCCAGGCCAGCAGCCTCGTGGAATGAGACCCGGTCTTTCTCTACAAACCTGCTGCTGGAAGAAATCTTTTCTTTCCTTTTCTTTTTCCCCTTTCTTAAAGTAGGTCAGAATCAACATAGATAAACAAACAAATATAGAAAACACTCGTGTATGGTCCAGGGGCCCATCATAGGGAGGTTGTGAGAGATTTCCTTTTGGCCTCCCTCTCTTACGCTACACCACACATGAAGTCTACCCATTTGAGTGGTGCTCTGCAAACAGAACTTGTGAAATTGTTCTCATACAGCAGAATTTCACTAATCAATTTTTAAAAAGATATAACCCAGTGGATGCACACTTGAGTTTTCATCTGCTCTCCAAAATAAGTTAATATTAAATTAAGTCTTCATCTGCTCAGGAGAGTGCCCTGCCCAGTGCTTTAACTTTGTAACCACTCACCTTTTTAATCAACTACCCTGAAGTGAGAGCTGATGAAGGTCCATGCCCTAAGAAAGCACTGACAAGCTGGTGGTTTGGGCTCTGTCCTGGAAGGTGAAGAAACAGCTCTGCTTCTCCTCAAGCATGGATCAGGTGTCCTGTGTCAAAGTTCGCACTGTATTCACCCACCACCCCCGAGGTACTGCGTTAGGGGAACAACTGCTGCCATCATCTTGTATGGATCGAGGCCAGGAACACCTTGGGAATCCTGGTACGACGAGCATGGGGCTGCTTAGTGCTGAAGCCCAACATGCTTTTAGAATTAGAAAGACTTAGACTAAGAAAAACTTAGCTTTGCAGCAAATTTTAAGTAAGTTTCCACAAGTTATCACTCAAAACCAAACCCAGAAACCACCAAACCCCACAAAACTCCAATCTACAAGACACACAGTCCCTTTACTGTGAACCCACACTCTCAGCCATGCACAGCACCTTCTTCTAATACTAGTACTTTTAATAGTACTACCCTTCTTCTGACGGACTTGAGAGCCGCTCTGCAGGGGCACTGGGGGTGGGGAAGGGGCCCGCAGGTTCCTGTACTCCATGGCAGCAAACAGCAGCCTGTGCTGTTGGGCAGTTTCCACAGAACTGAGCTGTAGGTTTAATGCTCCTCCAGCAGAAAAGGAAAGGAAGTCCATCTTGGGCCAAGCCTGGTCCCATACAGAAGTCATTGCTCTCTGCTCTCATCCTTTCAACAGGAAAAGACAGCTGTGCCACCAGAGCGTACTGTGAGCAGTGAGAAGCCAGTTTCAAGACTGCAGCAGGGACTACGATGCAAACCTCAGCACACCCCTTGTTCTGAACACCAGTTTTGAGCACCTAATGCTCCAAATGCCACGAGGCTGCACGGCTTTGGCACAGCCTGGCACACAGCCACCCCCACACAGTGTATCCTTCCTGTGTCCTAGACCTCAGGTCCCAAGGCAGTACGCAAAACGCATCTTTAATTAAGATCTTACATCCACTGTAAGGAATAACTTTTGATGCCAACACCATGATACTGGCACAGTGGCAACCCCTAGGAAGAAGGAATTAATACCCCATGGCTTAATGAGTGCTATGTGGGTCGGAGCCTGAAAGTTAGGAAACTTTGAGTATATTCTTTTCTCTTAAAAATGCCATTTACTGTCAATGTTGGTTTCTAAAGCAATTATGGAGACTCACATGAGATGTTTAGATTTACTAATAGGTCTTTGGAAGACACTCTGTGCCTTCGCGTCTAACTTGCCACCCTTTGCTGGGGGTTAAATATTTATGTTTGTCTGACTAGGTAGATTGAAAAATAAACGCAGTCATGCAAGCACAATTGAAAATGAGGGCATGAACTGCATCTGTCTTATTACTAGCAGACAGTCACAGAGGTAAAGAATTTCATCACATTCAAAAGGAAGGACACAGGTTAGAGATCTGCTTGCAAGAACAGACCCAGCCTATACTTACTTCCCCTTACCAAAGCACTATCCATGTGTTGCACAGTACAATAATTAATTCATTAACACTCTACATCTTTAAATCACTCCTGACTTTATTTAAACACTAAATAAAGGGACTTCTTTTTCACATTACAGTTTCCTTGAAATGAGTAACCAGACTACATTAGTTTGATTTAGAGCTGAGCCTAAATGCCATGGTTAGAAAGTGAATTACAGTCTTCTAGAAGTTTATTTGTTTAAGGAACTGACCTGGATTTTCCCAAAGTAAAATGATTTCCAGCAGGAAGGACAGTCTATATTGCTATAGACTGTAAAATACAGTTATCTGATTGCATCTAGGAAATCAACAGTTACTTTTTTAAAAAAAAAAAAATTAAAGTTCTTTACAATTGTAACATGAGCATGGTTATCACTTGAGATTTCAACTGACTTGCTAGCAGGAAGGTTGTGAGTGAAGAGCCACCTTAAGCTGCTGGAGGTAGCTCTGGAATCTCACCTGCCAGAAAGGAACAGGGCTAGCCTGTACCTGGCCTAAAGGATTCAGGAGTGAAGGTGATGACAGCTAAATTATTACAAAAGGCTTCCTCCCAAGATTCGTCGTCTTTGGCACTGTGAGAGGGAAGAAAGCAACCAGCATTCGTAAACTAACAGAAATAAATCCCAAACACTAGCATTTGTGCAGCAATTACATGGAATATTTATCACCACTGGAATGAGTGGTGATCTCTGACCCTCTAACATTTTTTGCAACTGAATCCATTAGTTCCAAGCCCTTTGTCTTATCAGAGCATGAGCCATAAAGCACTGCAGTCCTAGGTGTAGATGAGCGAGGAAAGAGGACTTTAATTGTATTTGTAGTAATGAGTGAAAAAGGAAGTAGGCTGAGGGCCTGCAATGAGACAGTTGTTAAATTTAGGCCCATACAATGCAATTGCTTTAGTAAGCCAATAAATTACACTCTGCAGCTTGACTTGGATTGTTGCAAAGGTTTGAGTTTTAAACAGCAGATTTTTATAGTTAAGTCAATACTGGCTGCTGGACTGCTTTGGTTTTTAACACACTTAAGATGCATCTACAAAGCCAACTTACAAATTAATAAATCTTTCCTTTAATTCAGTCTGCCAAGAACAAAGATAGCACACTGACTACTGCAGGAGCCATGTTAGTGATGTAAACCAAAGGACTGGGGATTAAACAAGGATTACCGAGCGCTAAATCAATGTGCTTCCTTTTCTGGCTGTGTGTTTGTGGTGTGAAAGTATGGATCATTACATAAAACACGGCACACGACTGCCTGGATTAATACAGTGTTACAGCAGCAGTGCTGAGACACAAAGCTCGATGTTAAAGCATGGCCAGCGTGCTACTGAGAAAGCGATGGCAGTGACTAAGGAAGAAGGCCTGGTTTTTGTGTTGGTTGTACTGTTCTGAAATTCCAGCCTAGTAGGGTCCCCCTGCCAGGGTGATTTTTCCAAGTCAACCTGGCTGTGTTTAATCCATGCCCTACTCTTCTGGGACACGCTGGAGTTTTCTTTTGTCATGTGAGGAAAATTATCAAGAATTAAGTTCATACTGGGGATTTTTGACAATTCATTTAAGGATCTCACAGTATGAAATTAAAGGGAAAAAACCCCACGTTGGTACTATCAGATACAGCAGATAGAAATGTAGCCTTTTTCATAGGCTTGAACTGAAGCATGCCAGTTGTGAAACTTGCCAACAACATCGAAGTAAGCATGGAGCAAGTAGCCATGTTCTGAATACCAAATTCTTCATCCCTTGACCTTACCACATACTCCAATCCCTTTTGGTCAAGACAAGACCTGCAGCCAGAGTTTGGGCTGGTTAGTCACACAGCCGTTCTCATGCATGATTTTATTTACCACCACCCTCTGTAAAACCCCACAAAACGACACGTCTGTGTGGCTGGAGCCATCGGATCCCCTATGCCTTTTCAAAGCTATCGTCAGCTGCATTTACTCAGCCTGATAAGAATTTTGTTCCAGAGTAGTGACACCACCACCACACCCCCCGCATTACATTGAGCAGTGATACACACCCCCAACTACATTTAATGCTCATGCCTGAGGAGGTGATTTTTGGGTTAGCTATGAGCAGTTTATTCCTCTTCAATACAATCCATCACCAGAAACGTTGACACTAGAATGCGTTATTAAACCACATCGTTGGGAGCATAGCAACACAGTCTCTCAGGTGTGAATGTTTTGCTCATCTGATTACTGGTATGAAACATATCTGTATGCTCCATCAGCATCACTGTGTTCTGCGTTATCCTGACTTCTCTCAAGAGGAATTTGATTTGCAGTTCGATGTGGTAGGAGAGGAAAAAGTGCTCAGGGGGCAAATCAAAACAAAGCAGCAGCATCAAAACAAAAGCATCAAAACAAAACTTGCCCCTGTAAGTTTGGTGATATAAAGATTCTAGAGAGCATGAAGGACATTGAAGCAAACCACCTCCAGCAAGGCACGAGATTCCTTATGGGAAGAGGACAAGGATAGCAGGGAGGAAAAGTATGTAGAGCAAGCATAGGTGATGTCGGTCTTCAACACGTACACCAGATCATACCAGTTTCAGAAGTATTTGCTTTTACCTCCCCACCATCCTTTTTTAAAGGTGTTGGAACACTAGGAAATCCTCTAAACTGTGACCAACACCTCTAAATAAGCCTGTGCTTACCCAAAGGAGCATGCATTTATTCCTCGGCTATGAACATTCATAATGCCAAATGTTATAGTGCCACTGGAGATAGCAGCGGGAGGGACTGAGGTCTTTGAGCAGCCATATGCACTGCAGAAGAACCACCCCAGAGCACCACATCCGTGGATACATGGTGCTCACACAAAAGCGCCTAGGCTGTTTTTAACAGGACGCTTATGGTAAGTATTGTCTTTTCAGGTTTTTTTGCCTCAGATATTTTGATGGCATGCAGACTTGGCATCACGCTAAATAGAGACATTGCGTCTTTATAGTTTTATCTCTTGAGCCCATCTGGTTTGAAGTAGTTGAGAACAAGCAGGAAAGGGAATAGAATGAAAGGCTCACTTCATGTTTGCTGAAATAAAAAAGAAATGTGTAAGGCAGTGCTCAAATAAAATCAGCCTGGGAGGAGGGCCACTGCACTCCCCTCTCACCACCCTTCTAAGATGCTTGGAGCGGGTCAGCTTCTCCTGCAGCCCCTCCACGCTCAGTGCTAGCCCCGACTGCCCGCTGCTGGAGCGCAAACCCCAGCCGAAAGGCAGCTGAAGCAGGCAGGCTGGAGCACCAAGGGAGGAGAACCCTCTGCCTCCCGGAACGAGGGACCACGGGAGCAGTAAGCAAGCAGAGCGGAAAAGGACAACCAAATGCAGAGCCCTTGTCCATCAGCCAAGCAGAGACCCTTGAAAAACAGATAGTGCAAACGCCTCGCATGAAGGTGCTTCAGTAAGTTTAACGTGTTATTTATCCTGTTTTTAGCTTCCTTTAGCAATTTACAGCTACAGCCCAAGGACTTTGGGCTGAGCACCTGGGCAGGTGCGCAGTTACTCCTGTTACAGGCACAGAACGTCACAATAGCACCAGAAGTGGCCTGCCCTGCCCACTGAAACAACCAGTGGGTTAGTTATCAGCAGTAGCTCCAGGGAGAGCATATTCGGTTGCAGGACAACACACCCTTTCCTTCTCCATCTACCACTGAGAGCTGTTCACACAGGAACTACAAAATGCTGTAACTAGAACTCAGGCTATAGCAGACGTAAAGGGCGCTTGCTTTCTCAGTGAGACACGCCGTACGAGATGTTCGTCCTCTCACGGAGGTGAGGAGCAGCTCTCATCAGCTACGGAATCACTCTGGGAGCATAAGATGGAAGTTGCTATACAAGTTTGCATGGTTTTACTCCATGTACAGCTAGCCTTGAAAATGCT
>NW_010238526.1:0-1160 GCF_000690775.1 Eurypyga helias | reverse complement strand
GCTGCTCCTTATAGAATTAGGTCCTAAATATGTCTTTTCTGGCTTTTGTTCTTAATCGCTTTGTTACTAGTTCAAATTTACAATTCTAACCTAAATAGAAGTGAGTGATTTATTGTAATTATTTTGTATAGGCTGCTCTTCATAAACTTTTTTTTTTTTTAAATCTGGAAAAACATTTAATTTCCCATATGGAAAGAACACATTTATCATACTTTACTCAGATATACTTGGCCAACTATTGCACATATATGCAAAACATATGTGACATATTCAGGGCTGAATTTCATAAACCAGAAATGCTATGAAATGTGATATAATAAATATATTACACAGGCATATGTGGCCAATTTATAAAACTATGGTATCTTCAGTAAATTTATAATAGGTCATTTCTATTAATGGGGGGGAATGAGTGTATTTTTCTGGCATATGCAACACATACAGTACTTTGCATAGACTTCCTGACGGGAGGTGGACCTTTGGAAAGCAGACTTGTAGATGTACATATATACTGTATATGGGACTTGTCCATATTTTTCAAAATTAAGGTGTATCTTCAAAACCAGCTCTTGTTTTTTTGCATTCATCATGTGTATAACATACTGGGCAGGAAAAAAGATATGAAATACTGTTCTTGGAGATTAGCAAACCTGATACACTGGATTCCCACAGACAATGGGTGTCTCTTGCTTTAATGGGACGTTTCAGGAGCACATGCTGTGCTCGTAATGGCCAGTAATAGAAATGTTTGGGTACGACTGCTTTCATCTAGTTTTGCCACTCATGTAAATTGATCTTACTGATCAATTGAATTAGAATAATTACATGGAAAAAAAAGACTGCATATGTTTAGGAAAAAAGTGCCATCCACACACATCCATACCAGTGTCTAACCTCGTAGAACGGACTCTTGATAAGACTAGTTTATAGCAATGACTGAATTACTGCTGGTCGATTATGCTCAAGCGCTAACTCGCAGGCTACTGCCTTTCCTTACGCGCTTCAGAGGGCAGACCTGTGCTTCAGAAAACAAAGCTGTGTTTTTCGCTGGGATTGCGCACTGCTGAGTTCGGGCAAAGTTGTGGCCGGGCCCGCTCGCCGCGGGCGCGGGTGCCAACGCCGCGCTGCGCCGCTCTCCCCTCTGGAGGGAGCCGGCTCTC
>NW_010238525.1:0-5432 GCF_000690775.1 Eurypyga helias | reverse complement strand
GAGGACTTGCCATGGGGATGGATCCAGCCACCCCACAAGCAGTGGGGAATCAGGCCAGCTCAGAAAGCCATCACCCAGCTCTGGGTCTCGCAGGGTTCAGAGCCACCTCCCTGCAACAGAATGAGCCCAAATTCCCTCTAGGATGCTTATTTCCACTAGGTCCAAGATTTGCTCCTTTGCTTATATGGCCAGAAACTGTCTTTGGTCTCCCTCCTATCAGACAGGCTCTGGTGATGCTGATTTCTGGGTCCCCAGTGTCTCCTAAACCCCTTGGGCCATCCCAAACCCAAGGGCTGGGAAATGGCAAGGAGACCAGAGCTGCCCTTTCCTTTTTGCAGCCACTGGGCAGGTTTTTCCCAGCTCGGCTGCTGCTGGGGCCAGGTGGGAACTAGGGAGACTCTGATTTGGGATTGCAGCCCTGCTCTCTCCACTGCAGGTACTAATTCCCAAGCTGTCCCCATGGTCGAGGTGGCCCTGGAGAACAACCTGGTGAGATGTTTGTGTTTCAACCCAGTGCGCTGCTGTACGGGGAGGGCTCCTGCATCAGCCGAAACGTGAATCCCCTCTTCCTCTGAGCTTTGCAAGCCTTTCCCAAGGGTCTGCCTTCCCCTCCCCAGCCCATTTCTTCATCAACAACCACCTCCCAGGGATGTTTCTGCCTGGGCAGAGAAGAACCTGCTTTGTAGCCATTATTTTCCACTACCCAGGTGTGCTCCTACCCCATCCCACTACTCCAAGCCTGCTGCTTCATCCCTCATTTTTGGCAGGGCAAACTGTAGCCTCCACCAGCTGTAGCACTGCCAAACACCTGTAGCTTAGGCACAAGCCTTAAGCCAAGCCAGATGGCGAGGCTGTGCTTCAGTTTCCTCCCTCCTGAGGAGGTTTCTGCCCACTCCTTGGGGACACCCAGGCTCTGCAGAGTGGTTGGTGGCCTCGAGGTTCACCCTAACGCTGCTCCATGCTCTCTCCGCAGCAAAAGGAGCCGATCCAGCCCGAGAGTCAGACCATTGTGCCCACCTTTACCATCAGCCTCGAGGGGATGCAGATGAGCCCGGTAATAACAGCCCTGTCCAGGCAGGAATCTTTGGGAACCAGGAGATGCCACTCTGGCACCTTATATCCCCCTGTGCTGTCCTCTCTCCAGGCTCTCCCCATCACTGCATGCTCCAAGAGGATGTTGCGCTGCGTGGAAAGGAGCAGCCAGAGCTCGCTGCCCAAGCTGCTGAAGCTGGAGTCTGACAACATGCCTGTCCCCATAGATCCCAGTTCAAAGCAGTGGGATGGCAGAAGCAAGCCCAGCACCTCCATGTCAGAGAACTGCAGCAGCATCCCTGCTGCCAGCAGCCACGCTGATGATGCAGGTGAGGACCAGGGACCTACCTTGTTACCCCACCTCTTCCCTGCCCTTATGGGGGTCTCCCAACTTTCCCAGCCTGTGTGCACCCCCATGCACTCAGAGCCTTGGCCAACCTCCCCTGGGTCAGAGAAGCAGAGGGTGGGAGCTGGTTTCACTAGAGCAATGCTCAGGGTTGGATGTGGATGCTCCATCCAGGTCCATATCCTGTCTCCAAGGTAGCCAAACCAAGCCTAGGGAAGAGCAGACTGTCAGGGCAAGTGTGCAGAGAGTTCCCCTGCCCTCTCCTCCATGAGCTTTGGATTTTGTTGGGGCAAAACCCACTACAAAACACATTTTCTTCCCCAAACTCACCCAGCCCCATTCCAGCCTGCTGGAGCATTCCACAGTGAGGTGTCCCAGGCTCAGGTCTGCAAATGGGAGGGAGGATGAAATACACCTTCTGGAGAGGCTGGTACAGGGTCCGTGGGGGTGAAGCAGCAGTGGAGAGGTTGCCCCACTTGGGGTGAATCCAAGAGTACCCAAGGGCTGGGTGGTTCATAGTCCTGGGAGAAACGTTTGCCGTCTGTTGCAAAAACCAGGAGATAAGGTCAGTCCTTCCATGGGAAAACCTGTGTGATCCAAAATCAGTGTCTTGAATCTTCAGCACCCTCCTATTTCTTCCACAGAAGACAACAGCATCATCATTTGCAGCTCAGAGGACAGCGAGGAAGACACGGCGGTGAGTGTAACATCAGACTTCCCTCCTTGCTGAGCCACACCACAGGCAGAAGAGGCAGCAGCACCCCATCATCTCTGGGGTGCCTTTCCCTCAGACCCTACCCTTCTCCCTTCCTAGCATCAGCCAGAGACTTGCTTGTAGCTTTCTCTTCCCCTTCGTTGCTCCCAAGGGGCAGGGCATCTGTACCATTCCAAATCTAGTCCTTCTGGGATACCTGTGCTGATATCTCCTGGTGTTCTGGAGCAGTCAGGGTCCTCTCTCACAGGCATCAAACCCCACTTTGATTTGCTTTGAGGTGGGATCTTGTGCTGGCCGGTCCCCCAGGACAACCCTTTCAAGTCACTACTTACGGCCTCTTCCTTTCTGCCTCACTGGGAAGGTTTTTCTCAGCTTTAAGAAAAAAAAAAAAAAAAAGATTTTTTATATGAAAAATCAGGTTTGGGAGTTGAATGTAGCATCGATGCTCAGAGAGTTCATCAGTCCTGTGCCTATATAGGCTGAGAAGCTCCCGGGAGCCACCAGCACAGGTAGGCACCATCTGCACATCCCAAAAGAGACATTTCGCAGCACTGATGCTGCGAACTGGTGTGTTGCAACCAAACGACCCTGGCTGAGGTCATGTGGTGGACCAAAGGCATGGGAACCCTGCTGAGGTACCACATCTCTAGCACTAGCAGGGGATCCCTTTGGACATGGGAGGTGAGCGCAACCAATTTGGGATCGGGTGGTTTGGTTTTCCAGCACTGGCTTAATAAGGTTTTAACAGCCCCGGGTTTTTTTTCTTTTTTGGTTTTTTTTTGTATAAACTAATGCAGAAGCTCTTCTTACTCTTCAATAAAGCTGTTTCCAGATTAAATCCCAGCCCACTGCTGGCTTCCTCATTCATTTTTCCTTTGCTGTTTTTCCTTGCTCTCCTGATTCATCTTTAACAGAAGGGGAAAAAAAAAAATAGAGAGTTATGGGGCTAAAACCCTGTCCCCACTCCCTGCTAGTGCCAAAAAAATCCCAAGGCTGGGGCTTTTGGGGATGTTAGCAGCTCACTGTGAGAAATCCCTGCGTCAATCAGGTGTCCTTTGGTACTATGTGGATTTAAGGGTGCAGCAAAGGTGCAGGCTGAAAAAAAGAGAGATCCCAGTGGTATAAACAGCTCGCTGATGTTCATCTAATTCCCTGCAGGCCAGCTAGGCAAGAGGAACACAGGGCACTGCCACCACCAGTACCGTCCCTCTCCTGTCCTTTCCCAGACAGAGCAACCCCATATGCCCTACAAACGCCTAATTTTAACCTGGCATTTAAGCAATCCCACATCCCCTGAGCTGGGAAGCACTTGGTTTTGATCACATGCCTGCAGATGTGGGTCCGGCCATGTTTCCACCACTCGTGGACTGCAGGTCAAGATGCAGTGAGCTGGTGTGGGGGGAGATGGGTGCCCCATCGCTGCAGGGTGCCCAGGCCAGGGTTGCAGGATTATCCATGTGGGAAAGAAAACCAAGGTTGGAACCTCTTAAACATATTGCTGTCCACCTCTTACCTTAGGGAGATATTTGCTGTGGATGTCCATCCCTGACAAGGCTGGGAAGGGGATGGTGGTTGCTGCAGCTGCTTTTACGCGCCCTTGGGAAGCACTGCTGTAGGCACTGGATCTTCTGAGTCTGGAGAGGCACCATATTTTCTGGCTCTATTCAGTCCCCTTCTCCTCTAGACACCAACCAGATCTTTAACACCAACCAGGTCTAGCAGTATCTCGTGGTGAGTTTGCTCAGCTGTGTTTATGTCCCTGCGTGAGCTGCATCCAAGAGATGTGCAGGAAGGGACAGTAAGTCCCTGGACCTGCATGTTCTGTCCCTCCAGCCATTGCCTGGATCCCACCCCCTGCTTAGGACGAACTGCATTCAGGGCTTTGCTCTTGCTCACGTGGCCCAGGCCCTGGTTTTGGATTCTCAGCGGGGCTCCCCATGACCAGCCCGCTCCTGAGACACAACACACACCTAACCCAACCCTGGCAGTGCTGGGACATCGGAGCCTGAGTTTCATGGTGTTGCACACAACCAGGTCCTTGCCAATGGTGCACCCAAGAGTGCTCCTCATGCTCTCCCAGCCACATCCAAGCAGGCAGATGAGACTTAGCCCCCTTCTCCAATCTCTTGCAGGCTTCCAGCAAGCCCAAGGACAGCAGGAAGCCCTCCAGCCCCACATGGTCCGGGAGCGGCACCTCACTCCACCACAACAGTGGCCCCACCAGCCCCTGGGATGACGAGTCAGAGCTGAGAACCTTGGTGTTTCTCAGCTTGAAGGTTGACCAGAAAAGTGAGCATTGCCTTTCCCAGGCACAGGGGGCTGGGGGACAGAGAGGGACACCTCCAAATACTTATTCCAGCCCCATCCTTTCCCCTTTGCAGCACAGTGCATCATGGAGGTGGCGGCGGTCAATGGAGAGCACACCTTCAAGACGCTGATTCAGACACCCGAGTCCGTGCTGGCACTGCTCTCCCAGGGCGTGCCCATGGAGGTGGGAATGCAGCACCTCCTCTGGTACCTCTCCCCGCTCCCCAGGCCCATCCTCATCATCTATAACTTCTGGGCACCAGAGGTGCCTGCTCTCTTTAAAGCCCTGGATGACACGGGCAGGAAAGTGGACTTCTGCCACATTGTGGGTGGTTACGTGGATATGTTGTCCTTGATCAAAGAAAAGCTGCCCAAAGCCCCTTCCTACAAGCTGAAGAAACTACTGAGAAGGCACCTGCAGCAGCAGCTCAACGAGGGCAGCACGCTGGCCATGGCCAAGGCCTTGCAGGAGCTTTGGGGAGCTCTGGAGCTCCCTTCCCATGCTGATGCCGGGATGATGCTCACCCACTGCAACCTGCAGAGCTACACTGCCCTGCAACCTCTGGTGCAGGAGAAGCTGCTCACCAGGAGGGCGGCCAAAGTCCTGGCCCTGCGCAACCTTATCCTCTGGGAGCTGGAGGAGGCGTGAGTGCAACTGTGGCGTAAGCCGAGCTGGCCAGGGCTCAGGCTAACCGCGCCAGGCATGCAGGGATGCTCGCAGTGGTATCAAAACAGGACTTTCAGACTGTCTCTGCTCCCAAAATGAGGCCTAAAAGGTTCAGGACCCTGGGTCAGCTCTAGGGGAAAGAAATCACCCAACCATATTAGTATCTCCATAAACCAAATTACGCAGCGTAATTGACTGGGGCGTCCCCACCCCTCCTTTCCCAGCCAGGCGGGAGGGGACGCACTCGGAGCCCGGGCAGGGGCGGGTATCTTGCCCCTCCCGTGAGAGGCAGAGGCTGCCGGCGGTGTCGCCGGTCGGGACGATGCGCGACAAGGCAATGCGGGGCACGCGCCGCCAGGTGTCCC
>NW_010238524.1:5923-6127 GCF_000690775.1 Eurypyga helias | reverse complement strand
TGCCGAGACCGTGCCGAGCAGTGCCAGGCCATGGCATCCCCTCCCCAGGGACACCAACGCTGGGCCAAGTGTCCCCAAGGGTGGTGGGAGCCACCCGATCATCTTTGTCTTCTGCATTCATTTTTCTCCCCCCACCCCAGCTTTAAATAGCTCCTTCAGCAGAGCAGGGAGATGAGGCGGGGGATGCCAGGGATGTCAAATGCA
>NW_010238524.1:4420-5799 GCF_000690775.1 Eurypyga helias | reverse complement strand
GCGGGCAGCCCGGTGTGCTGACCCGGTGCCATGCACCAGGGCACAGAGGTGATGGGGATGACAGGGTGCTCTGCTTGCCCTCCCAGGGAGGGCTGGATGAGGGCACAGCACCCCAACGTGGGTATCAGAGCACCCTCACAGGCACAGCACAAGGACCACCCCGGAGAGCCAGCTGGAGCCAGGCTGAAATCTCCCTGTGGAGCACCCATTCCCTGAGGATGCCAGGGTCCCCCCATCCCCTGCACCAAGAGCTGCTCCACACCCCAGCTCCACTTCCCACTGACAGCACCCACCATCCCACATCCCCCACCCCAGTGCCTTTCAGAGAACACCCTGCTCCCAAGGGACTCCCTGGAACTGCCCCTCCAAGGCCATCCCTTGCATGTGCCCTGGGCTGCCCCTCCAGGTCTTTCCAGCGGGCTGCGAGGCTTGGGCAAGGCTGCGGGCAGAGAGGACATCCTGCTCCCCAACAACAGCACACACTCGCCCCTCACACGTGCACCCAACAAAGCTCTCAAATCTCCGCAGGACCTGACGCCCACCCACAGCCACCGGTGCAGCCGAGAGCTGGCCTGCAAAGGGACACATCCATCCCACAGCCAGGCAGGATGGGCTCAGTCGGCCATGCCTATCCCAGCCAGGACGGGGCAAGCAGGGAATGCCCGTGGGAGGAGGGAACAGCAACAGCCGGCTGGAATAGGAGTGTGAAGAAACGCCTCTTTCGTGCTCTGGCCGGAGCCAGCTAACAAGGCCATATTTGAAATGCTTCGCATACCTCCGGTCATCAGATTAGCAAGATGCAGAAGGTAAAGCAGAGGGCAAGAGGAGCGCTCCCAGAGCCATCGATCCTCGGCCGCTCACTCCCACAGGCTGCAGGAACTGGGGAAAAAGTCCCCATCTGGGAGTGGGGGGCAAGGATGGAGAGCAGCCACTAGGACCCCAGGAGCGATGCTTGCCTGGGATCTACCTCCCCGCTGTGATCCACCTCCCTGCTGTGATCCCAGCCAAACACGGCACAGATGCAGGATGGCACGTGGGGAAGAACAGCCCCGACACTCGCAGACCCGAGGTTCAGCCACCCTGGCTGTCCGCAAGCCTGCTGCCATGTCCCGGCCACACCACTCACCTTCCCATGGACCAGCCGAGACCTGAACCTGCCAAAAGACCTTTCAACGTACCAAAGGAGACTTACAGGAAAGACAGAGGAAGACTTTCTACCAAGGCCTGTAGTGATGGGACAAGGGGCAATGGTTTCAAACTGGAAGAGGGCAGGGTTAGGTTGGACATAGGGAAGAAAGGTTTTACAATGACAGTGGTCATCTTCGAGTCCAGAGGAGCCCACGAAGATGCTCCGAGGGCTGGAGCACCTCTGCTATGGG
>NW_010238524.1:0-4157 GCF_000690775.1 Eurypyga helias | reverse complement strand
CCCTGCCGATGGCGGGGGGGTTGGAAGGAGATGATCTTTAAAGTCCATTCCAACTCAAACCATTCTATGATTCTATGGTTCTATGGTGAGACACTGAGACAGGCTGCCCAGAGAAGCTGTGGATGCATCATCCCTGGAAGTGTTCCAAGTCAGGTTGGATAGGGCTTTGAGAAACGTGGTCTAATGAAGGATGCCCCTGCCCATGGCAGGGGGGGTAGAACTAGATGACCTTGAAGGTTCCTTCCGACCCAAACCATTCTATGAGTCTATGAAAGGAGGCAAGACCCCACACAGCCCCCAGTCAACAGAATCTGCAGGCAGTTTGTTTGCCCTCCACTGACCTGGACCCAAACCCAAAGACAGACTCCTGCAAAGCAGAGGGTGGAGCACTAGTCCCCACCTTCCACAGGTGTATACCTCCCTCCATCAGGCCTTGCACCAGCATGGAAGAGTCTCCAGCCATTCCCAAGACATCAAAGCTCCTTGGGCATGAATGGTCCTCCCTTGCCACACTCCAGCTCCAGGAGAGGCTGGAGAGCAGGAATCTGCCTCCGAGCAGCAAGCAGGCACAGTGGAGAACAGCCCACAGGCCACAGAGGCAGCAGAGCTGAGAGCAGCTGGGCCTGCAAAAACTTGGGACCCTTCAGGGTTGGGATGTTCAAGTTAGAGACTCAGGACTCAGAGCTGGACCCCAAACTGCTTTTCTTGGCCAGCCTCTGCGGGACAGAAAGGGACACCAAAGCTACATGGACAAGTTCCAGAAAAGATATATGAGAACTGGTAACCCCAGGACTCTTGGGGACACCAAGAGACCACCTGGGGTCTGAGCAGATGGAGCCGCGTTGCCTTTGGGCACAGTCAAAGCCTCTCATAAGGAAGACTGTGGGCAATTGATATTGCCCATGATATCCCTATGAAGAGCTGGAACAGAGGCATCGACTCAAGGAGTGTTTGCAAAGCGAAAAATGAAACATGCATCAAGACACAGCTGCAGGACCAAGACTGTCTTCCTACAGTGGGCAACCACCAGCCAACCAAGAGATGACCAGGGACAGCAGTGCCAGAGAACACCGGAGGTGACCATGCCCCATCTCATCATACCAGAATGTATGCTGGGGTCAACTGGGGTCTCATGGGTGACAGCAGCTACCCAGAACCCACTGGAGTCACACAGAAGAACCTCACAGCCCATGGGGCTGGAACAGCACCATTCCCAAACCCTGCCACCACTCAGTGCCCTGTGCACTGCGTGACAATGGCATGAAGCCCATCTCAGACCTGACCCAGAAATGACAGGCTACATCTCACACCATGCCGCAGGTCCCACCCATCACCCACACTGTGCCCCCACTGAAGAAGCATATCACATTGTTGACATGGGGCAGAGCCAGTGACCTAAGCACTTTTCCAGCTCCCACCTCTCTTGAGCCAGGAGAGTGGAGATGGAAAAGTACATCCTGCTTGGAAAATAAGAAAAGGGCATTTCCTTTCTTTGCCACCAGTTCCAGGGTGGAGACCAACACGTACCTTCCCACGCCTGGGCCACCACACGCACCACTCTATGGAGGTGACGGTTCCTCACCCTCCCATCACAAAGGATGTCCAAGTTCAGGAGATGAAAGATGTTTTGGTATGAGAGACACTGTTTGAGTATGAGGACATAGAGCTGGACCCACAAATCCCAAGGGAAGACCACAGCCTGGGAGCCTTCACAAGGTGGACACAGCAGGGCCGTTATTCGAGTCACTTTCCCACGCCATAACGACGGATGGGTGGAAACTAGAGACACCAAGACAGCCTCTTGAAAACCTTGTGACCTTAAAAATCCTTTTATTCACATAATAACAGGCTGCCACCCGTGTGCACCAAAGGCTGTCATCTCAGACCGTCAGTGCCCTCCACCTGCCTGCAAGTCAGGATGAAACTACTCCAAAGACGTTATCAATGCACACCCTCTGGCCCTGCAGGATCCCAAAAGCAGAATATTGGGCAGGGCAAGGACTTGCTGAATGGCACATTTGCACCATAAGCACTGAGATGTTTCGAAGCTAGTCTTCAGGCACCCAAGGGCCACTAGGCAGGGTAAAAAGTGCCCTTGGCACTGTCCCAAAGGCAATGGGACACACAAGACACCCTCAGCCACTCATTGGGGTCACACTGTCCTGTTGCCTGTCTCTCCCTGGAGCTCTCCAACACTGCAGATATCCCAAGGGTCACAAGGCATGGATGGGGACACAGGCTGCTCCACACCTCCATGCCCTGATGCTCACCCAGCAGCTTCCCTAGCACGAGGCATCACAGCCCACCTCCCCGCCAAGGCAGGTCCCTCTGGTGAAGGCAAAGTCTGCTGCAGGCCTGATCATGCCCCACTCCCCATGGCACAGCAACTCCTGAGCAGGAGCAAACCCACACATTTCTTCCTCCTCCATTTACCCCTTTGCTCATCCCTCCTGCCCATCCTATGCCACTGTCCCCCTTACTCAAACCACAGAATGGTTTGGGTTGGAAGGGACCTCCAAAGACCATCTAGTTCCAACCCCCTGCCATGGGCAGGGACACCTTCCACTAGACCAGGTTGCTCAAAGGCCCATCCAGCCTGGCCTTGGACACTTCCAGGGATGGAGCATCCACAACTTCTCTGGGCAACCTGTTCCAGTGTCTCATACCCTCATCATAAAACATTTCTTCCCTACGTCCAACCTAACCCTGCCCTCTTACAGCGTAAAACCATTGCCCCTTGTTCTGTCAGGCCCTGGTAAGGAGTCTCTCCTTTCTTATATTATAAGACCCCTTTAAGTACTGAAAGGCCACCGTAAGGTCTCCCTGGAGCCTTCTCTTCTCCAGGCTGAACACCCCCAACACTCACAGCCTCTCTCCATAGCAGAGCTGTCCCAGCCCTTGGAACATTTTGGTGGCCTCTTCTGAACGCACTCTCACAGGTCCATGTGTATCTGGTGCTGGGACCCAGAGCTGGAGGCAGTGCCCCAGGGAGGGTCTCACCAGAGCAGAGCAGAGGAGCATCCCCTCCCCAACCTGCTGGCCACACTGCCAATGATGCAGCCCAGGATGCACTTGACTTTCTGGGCTGCGAGCACACAGTGCCAGCTCATGTCCCACCCATCACCCACCAGTACCTTCCAGTCCTTTTCCACAGGGCGGCTCCCAACCCACCCGTCCTCAGGCTGTGCTGGGACTGGAGGTTGCCCCCACCCAGCTGCAGGACCTTGGCGCTTAGCATGGCTGAACATGTTCCGCCTGCCCCATCGCCTGCCTGGCAGGAAAAACAGCCGAACCCACACACCAGCTACCACCAGCAGCTCCATCCCATCCCCAGCCACTGCTGCCCGTCTCCCCACCAGGGCAGGGGGGAGCCACCATTTCACCGGGATGGTGGTTCTCACCCTCCTCTCCAGCCTGGCTGGACTTCAAGAGCCTCATTCACTGGGGGGGACATCCAGCCAGGCAAGTCCCCCTAGCCTACTGCCCAGGCTCTTCACAGAGGAGTGGCTGCAAGGGGCAGTGGGGACAACTCGGGGAGCCCTGTAAGACCCCCCAGGCTCCCAGGAATCAAAGTCGAGTCAGGGGAAAAAGAGGGGAAAAGAAAAAAACCCAACCCTTTTGAGTGCAATATTTTAGTTGAGCAACAGAGCATGAGTAAAGGAGGGAGCTTTTCGTGGTCTGGTGAGTTTAAGCTATGAGCTGAAAGTTTAACTATTAATACACTTAATCAAGAGGTTGTTCCTACTGCCGGGGTTTGGGAAAACAAATGCACCGGTGGGATCAGGAGAGGCAGGGGAGCAGCAGCACCCGCTCCCACCACCCCAGGGAATGTCCCTTCTTGCGGGGGTGGGGATGGAGGGTTCAGGAAGCAGCTGGGGCCAAATCCAGCCTCAGCTGAGCCTTGAACAGCCACGGCAGGAGGTGGTGGCTGCGAGGGCCAAGTGCCCAGGATCCGGCCCTGCTCCCAGCCCCCCAAGGAGGAGATTTGGCGGAGGGGGCAATTTGGGCAAGGGAATGCCACCCCAAGTCCTGCAGCATCCCCACGTCCCAGGCAAGCAGCACCTGTGCAGCCAACGCCTGCCCATCCCCAGCCTGGAACAGCCTTGGCGACACCAGTGGGTGAGGGACCCCCGGGGTGGGGGATCCCCAAAACACCC
>NW_010238523.1:0-11995 GCF_000690775.1 Eurypyga helias | reverse complement strand
GGGGGGGTGGGGTGGGGAAAGAAGGAAGCTCAAAGCAGATACAAATGAAATTTACCATCAAGTTATATATAAAACAAAAATTAAAATATTGATCATTTTTAACAATAATCTTCATAATTTTTTCTGAAGCTTAATTTTGGACAGCTTAGCTTTTACCCGATTGAAAGTTTAACCTGTATGGAAAGAATGTTTTTAACTATTTCTATGAAGCTGATGTATTATTTATTGGAAGAAACTAAAATATCTGTAAGCTGCTCCCATTAACTTATCTAGCTATTTATTGCAGATATTTGGACCAGGTCTTGTCTGTTCTAATAAATTACACATCATATTGTTCATGAGATGCCTACAGGTATGGAACTTAATGTGCATGTATGAAGAAAATAAAATTCAGAATGAAACTATGCCTACAGTAAGAGGTAGTCAGTTTTAAAGCTTTGGTTCCAAAAGGTTGGCATTGGCTTACATCAGTTCAAACTTTGGCTTATAATTCTTCTGTATATATTTTTATCTTTCTTCATAACATATTCATCATCCTAATCTTCAGGAAGCATACAGAAAATGAAGACTGACAGTTCTATATATCCCTGGATGCATCTTGTTGTCTGCCTAATAGTGAAATGTCTTTTCAGAGGGAATTATTATTACTCCTTTTCCATAATGAGATTTGCAGGACCGTTCACACTGTTTCATTTGGACACTTTTATAAACCTCATGTAATATTATTCATCATGGCATTAGAATTTCATCTAAGATCTGTGTACTCATGTGGTCAAAGCATGGGGCCAAGACTCAGGAAACACAGATTATTTTCCTTTCCATGTATTAGCTTTTTTAGCTTTAAGTGGCCTGAAAGATATTTTTCTTTCATTACCTTTAAATTTCCCTCATTATTACTTTGAAAAAGATGAATTTTGCCATATGTAATAAGTCTTTTTTCCACTGTGATTCCCTAAGAAAAAAAAAAAAAAGACAATGGCAATTACAATAATGGAAAAACAAAACATTTAGGTCCCAAATTAGACAGCAGAGATTTGATTTTTCAGTTTTAGATTTTCCACAGGTGCTTTCCATATTAATTCCTACTTCTGTTGAGAGCATCAGCTGCCAGATGAAACAGAATTTTAATTTTAATTAAAAATTTTAATTTTAATTCAGAAACCTTATTCAGGTGGCTGAATTTGCAAAACAGTCAGGTAATAAGCTACACTTTCTCTTCATGGTGATTTTAAAACTTCTGACCTTGAATATTCCCAGCATTCAGAGTCTGTATGACGAATTCTTATATCTTTTTTGTGTTGTTCAGCTTCTGACCCCTTGCAACACTTTACTGATTTCAGGGAGGTTCCTATCAGCAATTATTATTTCTTAATTCAAACAATATGAAAATATCAGAATTTTTTGTTGTTGCTGATGTTGCTTTGGTTTTGGTTTGGTTGGTTGGTTGTTTGGTTTGGTTTTTCTTGCTTTCAGGATAGAACATATTTTGTGGTAGGATGGGTTGTTTTAAGACAACCTTGTTATGCAAGTAATAAAGCATAGTCAACCTTTCATGGTTTCAGGGTTTGTTTTTGTTTGTTTGCTTGTGGTTTTGTTTGTTTGTTTGTTTGTTTTAAATCTCTCTTTTAAGAATTCAGTAGAATACTTAAGATTAAGACTTCTCTCTCAAAATTAGTAATACATTCTGCACACACTGTGTAGCAGCAGCAGGAACAAGCTCCATTTCAGAAACCTCAAAGAAATACTCTGCTCTAACTCCCAAATTCACCTCAAAATTATTCACCAAAGAGATGCTGATGCAAGCACACTGCATTTAAGAGTGGGGTCTGATTTAAAGCTGTGTCATTAGTGCTGAATGACTGTCTGAGTGAACAACAGCAGTGTCTTGAATGAGAGACTGAGGGTAGCCAAATTGGATATCGTACAGTATATATTATTCAAATGGATGGAGGTGTGAGGCTAACATCTGCCTTCCTCTTCTTATTTGTGCCAAAACACTCATTCACTCAGTTTTCTGCTATTCCAGGAATCACTCAAGCATTTATTATAAGTAGTTTCAATAATCTGGAATTTCCTTTCCCAGGTACTCATCCAGCAGTCTCCTGCTGGTCTTGCACCGAAAGAAAAAAAATACCAGCTTTGATAGGAAGAGGCTGGTTTTCCCAAATTTTCTGTGCCACAGAGAAAGAATATGGTGCAGGGTAAGCAGAGACAGTATAGTCTCTACTGACATTTGTTATGGAATAATTTATAAATGTGGATGTTTAGATGCTGTTTCCTTAGTAGGTTTTACTTTCCCTCATATTTTCAATTTTTATTTGAACATGAGAAGTGGAAAGAATATTTTCCTACTTTTCCAAATCAGGTGTATTAAATAGCCATGTTCAGTCAGGACTCCACGATAAAATAAACCAGCTCCCCTCTCCTATTCATTCCGAGGCTCCAGGTTTTCTCTACCAGAGATTTAAGAGGCTGTTTCTCCCTGTTGATAGTTGGCAGCAATCAGGCTTTCTAGCAATCCCTCCTCTGTCAGCCTTGTGGAGATGAGAGGATGCTTGGTCTTTTCCATAGGTCTTGCTTCCTTCTCTGCTAGGTAAAGAAACATAGTTGATAATCCAGTATTGAGATACAGGATTTTCCAGGACTGTGTGCTTGAGACGAGGTGTTTTGCATTGCTATTTCTTATATGTAAAGATGTAAGTGCAACACACAGGTTACATACTGTAGTCATGTTGATGCAGTGACACAGGAGCAAAAGATGTTGTCAAGGCTGGGGTTGGAGTGCTGTCTCACAGTATGGTGTGTTAACCACCAGTATATGCTCTTTTTCTTCTTTTTGGAAAGAAATCTGCTTCATCTGGTCAGGAATAAATCCAGCATGACCTGTTTCTACCTTTAATTCTGGACTCCGCTTCCCCATTTATTGTAGATTAGCATGCAAATAAGGAGGAACAGAAAGTAAAAGGAGGTCAACGCACACCACTGGTGTGCACCAACCTCCTGTATGAGATGTATGAGGGTTTCCTTCCCAAAGGAAACCAAGTCACAAAAGATTTGTGTGGATGTTGTGTTTGGAAGAGAAAAAGTAGCTGCAGCATGCGCTCATATCTTGGATTAGGGTGCTCACCTGACTGTGGGGACTAGGTACAGTTTAAGGATGGAAGTTAAAAATTACCAGAAGTAAATTTATCACTGCTATAAAATGACTGTGCAAAACAGTTATACCATGATGATGGTGTAGAAACATCTGCAGCTTTTTCCTATGGCATTCAAAAACATAAAAAAGCTTTCCTTGCTTCTATTCTGCTGTCTCAAGCACAGGTTTTATTCAAGTGATGGAAATGAGGAATGGCTGGGAATTGAATTTTCAATGGGGCAAGTTAGTGTAACCAGCTCTGCAGCTCACAGTAGGAGTCTGGGTCACAGACGCTGAACAGAATTTTATCAGCTGTCCAAATTCACCTACTAACTGGCCCCTAATTTCATACAGGTCTATATATTAAGTCAAAAATGAATTGTTGTGACCCTCCATTTTTGTCTTTGTATAACAAAGATGAAATGAAATAAGAATTTTTGCACTGAGTCTAAAATGTCTATTTAAAAGAAAATACATATTTAAAATGGGAGAAAATATGCAATCTTGATTTTAAAACTTCAAGTCAGGAAATTCTGCTTGCACTAGCACAATCTTTTCCCTCGTAAAAAGAAACTGTCTTGCATCTATCCCATGTAATTTTAGCTTCCAACTCATCCACCTCCCCATGTATTTAATTTTGTAAATGTTCACTTTATTGTAGTCTGTTCATGGGTGAAATGTAGAGATCAGGCTTTGGAAAAACTTGCCTATAAGCCAAGTTTCCTAAACATCAATGAAATTGCCCAGTTATTTTTAAGCCTTTTGTGATTGGTCTTTTTTTTTTCTTTTTTTCATATGTAGACATTAAATCAATTCCAGAATGATCTCAGTTTTTCTCTACCATATTTGTTGTTTTTCATTTAATGTATTCCAGGCTCAAATAAGTCCCCTTTGCTACAACAACAATTTGAAATCTTTATTCTGCTAGCTACTTCCACAATTTATAAGTTATTTCTAATACTTCATTCCAAGATCCTGTTCATCAGTTTGCAAATTTGCAAGTATTCTGCAACACTGTGTGTGGCTTCACTCTCATTCCAAGTGATTCATCTTGGTCTTGTACATTTGTCCAATACTGCACCACTGACAATTTCTACTAGAAATAATAAGATGTCAGCATTGGATCCCCACAGAACTTCACCATTAATAATTGTCCCCTGAAACCGCTGTACCTCTTAAACGGGTCCACCTCCCTATAACATTTCAGTGCAAGTCATAAGTGCGACACCTGTTTTACGTGGCATTAATAGGTTCTTCAATATATTATGGTGAAGGTGTATGTAACATCAGAGACGACCGAAGAAAAGCCACTAGTTGGGTTTGATTGAATGCAACAATTTTGCTACTGTCAGCCCTAACAGCAATTACCCCATAGCACACGGAAGACAGCTGTAAGTATACTCCAGAAAGCAATTATTGTATTGACTTTCAACTGTATTGAGTTGAATCAAAAAGTAGACATTTCCAAAATGCATTTATTTGCAAGACTGTGTTCAGAGTTCTTCTGAGTTTCTTTCACTCTTAATTCCATTTTTTATTCTCCATGAGGCATAATGTGGGCAGAAGTGATAGAAGTATAATTCTTCCTCAGGAAATTTGAAACTTGGGTGTTTATTTACAATGAGTGTTGCCTTTGCACTTAGTTTGGCTTCTCAGAATTCACTTTGTGTGAAGCAAGAAAATGAATGATCCGATTCTGAATTCTGGTATATGTTTTATCTGCAGAACTCATTCTCCATGCATTGGGTTTATTATAGGTGATGAGGGCAAATTTTGTGAGAATTTCTTGTTCATACAATCATGGCGAATCACTGAAAAGTGAAATCCTCCCTCCTTTTCCCCAGCTGTCTGCCATTCACAAGATAAGCATCTCAGCATTTTCTGCTTTAATATGATTAATATTTTGATACACTGTCAGGGGGTTTAGCCAATGGCAGTATTACAAAGTGCCAGACACATCATCGCTAGTTCCACTCAAGCTCTCCTTAAATATGTTCGGTTTTGATATAAATTACTCATGATCTGCAGGTGGCAAACCAGATCCCACTGATTCCAGCAATTCCTGTGAAAGCTGAGAGGTTAATAGTCCATTTAGGATTTGACACAGAAATCTAGCCAGTAATCAAGAAAACTTTTTATTCCAAGTTCATAGTGCTGAAAATAAGAAACACAGGTTTCCATGCTTAAACTTTGGGACACCCCCATAAAGTCAACAAATTAATTTCATGGACTATACGCATGATATCAGTAAAACTTTTCTAGAAAAATTATTCCTGCCTTCACCAAATACAGTTTAAAACATACGTATATATGTAATGCCATGAATGACAATCCTCAGGGGTCAGTATTGGGATCGGTGTCGTTTAACATCTTCTTAGTGACATGGATGATAGCATCGAGTGCACCCTCAGCAAGTTTGCTGACGACACCAAGCTGTGTGGGTGACAGGCTGGAGGGAAGGGATGCCATCCAGAGGGACCTGGACAGGCTGGAGAGGTGGGCCACTGCCAACCTCATGGAGTTCAACAAGGCCAAGTGCAAGATCCTGCACCTGGGTTGGGGCAATCCCAAGCACAAGTACAGGCTCGGTGGAGAGTGGATAGAGAGCAGCTCTGAGGAGAAGAAAAAGTTGACCATGTGCGTGCAGTGTGCCCTGGCAGCCCGGAAAGCCAACCATATCCTGGGCTGTATCCAGCAAAGTGTGGCCAGTAGGTGAACGGAGGGGATTCTTTTCTCTCTACTCTGCTTTTCTGAGGCCCCACCTGGAGCTCTGCATCCACCTGTGGAGTCCTCAACATCAGAAGGATATAGACCGATTGGAGTGAGTCCAGAGGAGGTCATGAAGATGCTCAGAGGGCTGGAGCACCTCTGCTATGATGAAAGGCTGCGAGAACTGGGCTTGTTCAGCCTGGAGAAGAGAAGGCTCCGGGGAGACCTTATTGCAGCCTTCCAGTACCTGAAGGGGCTACAAGGAAGCTGGGGGGGACATTTTACAAGGGCCTGTGGTGATAGGAAAAGGGATAATGGGTTTAAATTGAAAACAAGGAGATTTATATTGGATAACAGGAAGAAGTTCTTCATGGAGAGGGTGCTGAGGCACTGAAACAGGTTGCCCAGAGAAGCTCTGGATGCCCCATCCCTGACTGTCTTCAAGGTCAGGCTGAAGCTTTGAGCAACCTGGTCTAGTGGAAGGTGTCCCTGCCCATGGCAGTGGGGTTGGAACTGGATGATCTTTAAGGTGCCTTCCAACACACACCATTCCATGATTCTATGATTCTATATATGTATATATATACATGTGTGTATATATATATAAATACATACATACATAAATAGAAACACTGTCCATTCATATGATCTCTTAGGACTGGAAATACCATTATCTTCATCACTGAACAAAGCAAGGGACCTTTGGTGAAGTTAATACTTTCCCAGATGCCTTCATGCTTCTAGTCTCAAGTAAAAGTTTTGAGCTGGCTATATCGGAACTAATGATTATTTATCTCCTTCCTCTTATCTCATCCTAAAATGAGGTGGGAATTCTTAACTCGCCATCTTCTTTAGGCCTATGAGGATGCATGGTGTTTGCTATGTTAACTTCTCCATGGCATGCTGCCAAAGGAAAACTCATTCGCTCACTGATTGCTTTCATTTTTTTTTTTCTGAAGAACAACCTCACAGTTACAATATGTATTTATTGACAACTCAATAGCATCTAGCCCTGAAATGACTGGAAATGGGCACTTCAATGTCCTGAGTCTCAGCCTAACCACAAATACCCCCTTTTTCTTTGTTTTCTTTTATTTCCCTCTTTTCACTTGCATCCCTCTGTTACCACTTCTTTGTGTGTGTGCTGTGTTATCTTGCCATACGCCTTTTCTCTCTCTGTCAGTTCACTCCCCTGGTGAAATATGTGGATTCAGATATCTTGAAGTGGGACCTATCCAAGGAGGAAATGATGCCTTAATCAGTTTAGAGGTGAAATGGCAAAGCCCTGTTTCCCTTGACCTGATACTGTTTAACAACCTCTGTAAAGAGGAGGGTTGTGAGATGGTGGGGGTGGCAGGGCAGGAAAGGTATTTAATCACAAAGTTGGAAGGGTTATAAATCCCTGATGGATTACAGGGCCATATGGGAACCTAAGATTTGTGTATCTGAATGACACAAGCAACTGTGTGGGGCAAGTGGTTGATGACTGCTGGCTGTGAGACTGGAGATCAGAGCCTTGTGGAGATTGCAGAAGTCCTCATTTTTTTTTAGGCTAAGCATCCTTCCAGCAGTGAAACCAGCTGATAAGCCTGAATCCTGCACTTGGTTGACAGAGGAGGGGAATCCTTCACATGTTGTCATGAAAATAGAAATGATAATTCATTCAAAAACAGCTGTTTTACTGATATAGCTTCATCAGTCCCTATTGCTTGTAATGAAGAGGAAATGCAAACTTCTCCACTAATGTTTCATTTCTATGGTCCTGCTCTATTTGCTAGTGATTTCCTTCAGTTCCTGTAATACATATCAGAATGAACTTTCTCTCTCTCACCCTGGGGTCTCTGATGAGGCAGATAACGTAAAGTGTCAAAATATTCTTAAATAATGGGTAGTGATTGGTATGAAATTACTTCATCCCTCATGTTTGTGTAATAGCTGTTTGGCTATTACACATGATTAATCAAGAACACATGACTGCTAAAAGACACAAAACTATTGCCAAAATATTCTTTCATTTACCTGGAATATAAACAAACACAAAACAGCAACAAAGACCCACAGTGCTTCTTTGCGTAATAAAGAGCTGTGTTTGGTGGACACCAAAAATGCATTTATTTAAAATGAAAGCTAAACTACAGTGCTTCTCATAGTCAAGCACACTCTAACCTTAGCTCATTGAAAAGTAATTCAAGGTTAAGTACCGTATGAATTTTTTTTTTTCCTTCTTTTTCTATATAGTCTATCAAGAACGTGGAGCATATTTAGCCCATACAAGCCATCCAGCTGGCTTTGAGAATATTATGTTTTACTTATTTGTATATACATAGCCAACTGGCTTTTAGGGAATGAAATTATGAAAAAAAAACAAAAAAAAAAAAAACAAACAAAAAAAACCAAACCAAGACCAGAGCATCAATAAAATTATGCAGTTTCTTTTAATGTTGAATTTCTCTTAAGTGCCAGCTGTGGAAAAGGTAACATCTGAAACAGGTTATGAAAATGAGATGTGCTGAAATATCCTGACTCAAAAAGCGAGGATGCAAATACAGCAACTGGAGGAGTCTTCTTCCTTAAGAAGTGGACCATCACTGTTTCTTAATGTCTCTGAGCCACCCCTTCTGTTCTAAAAGGCAGTAAGATGAATGAGTGCAACTACATCTGCCAAGTCCTACATTTTGTTTACAGTCATCTTGTGTGCTGTCAATTCCTTGAGTTAAACTAATTTCTTGAGATAAACACAGGATTTTTAGAGCTCCCCTGCCTAGATCTCACTCCTCACATCCAGTGGCTGTAGCAGGCAGATGTGTGACTCAAAAAGCATGCTGGAAGGAAAGTGTGAGCTGAAAAAAGGGTGAGTAATGATAGAAAGTCAGGAGACTGGACAGGATCTGAAGACAAGACAACAGCAGCCAGATTGTGAGACTTAAGCCAGGGTGTTAAAGATTAATGGGAGAGAAGGTGAGCTAGCACATAGCTGTGAGTGCGTCCTGCTCTTCTGTTCCACTAATGTTTCTAAGGCCATCTCCCACACTGCATCCCATACCTCTCTCCCCCCTACAGCTTAGCATATTTCTAGTTTTGCCTCCTCCAGCTTGTCTAATATATTCCAATTTTCAAAATGGTGCTCTTTCTAATAGTGATGCCTGCCTCTGGCATATCTTAGGCTGTCAAATTTCCTTAAGTAAAGTCTACGTAAGTCTGTTTGCAAAGGAAAAACATGTTAAAAATAGCAGGGGAAAAAATGTTCCATGTAAAAAACAAACAAGCAAAAAAGTTAGATTACAACTATAAAATAAAACATTTTATGATTTCTTTAATATTAGGATGTCAGTGCCTGTTATGAACTTCTCTTCCTGCAAGCTCTCTAACCCCACTTTAAAAATCATATAGCTGTATGACAATCTCATATATATGGTACAGATGATCATATCAGCAGCGATGAGACGTAGAACATAAAGAACAGAGACTGCAGATCTATCTCTATTATTCATATCAAAAGGGTGGAAAATATTGCAGATGTTGGACAAGAAGGATTACTTTTGTCAGCTTTTAAATATTTTCCAGAGAAAAAAAAAAGAAAACATACTTGTCTTTAGTTGGTACAATAACAATTTTAGAGATGATCTACTTGTTCGGGGGAGGAGGGGGAGAGATGATGAAAAAGGGGAAAGAGGTTAGACAAAAATACTTGAAGATTTCATGCTAATATGAAGATGCCTTGTTTGTGTAAAACTCATTACACGCCCTCTAATTACATGACCTCTTGCTATTTTCCAAATAATTTCATACAACAAAGCATTTCTGAAAAGACTTCTGAAGGAAAATAGTGGACCTTTATTCCAGAAATGGATTTTTGGTGTCTGTCTGTTTCCTTGTTTATTATTCTTATTGAGAAAGAGAAGAATTAGACTGATGTCCTTTTTTAGAAGAAGACAAAAGGAAGTCAGAGCATGGTTGAGGAGGGACATCTATTGGAAAACAGTATTTGTTTGGTAATGTTTTTCACAAAAATATACTTTTAAAAATAAAATTACTAAATAATAATAACTGATAATGTTTCTTCATTTTCTTTTTCTTTCCTTGTGTTCTAAGGATGATTTGCAGGTTACCTTTATAGGCAAATACAGTTATGCTCACTGGAAATATTGTCAGTCCTAGTGGTATCATATTACTGTTAAATGAACTCCCTTTCGTAAGTCTTACGAGAGATACCACTGTGGTGGCTTGAATTCGGTCACCTGTCAGATCTCCCCAAGCCACCACTCACCCCCTGCTCTGAAACAAATTGGGGGGAGAAAATAAGATGAAAATATCTGTGGTTAAAAATAAGGATGGAGAGATCACTCATCAGTTACCAACACAGGCAAAACACACCTGACTAAGGGAAAATTAATTTAATTTATTGCCAATTAAAGTAGACGCAGATAGTGAGAAACACAGACAACTATTAAAACAACCCTGCCTCTCAACCCCCAAGAAAGCAGAACATTATCTCCCTTCTCCACAAGTTTCTGTCATGCTCAGGTTCATCCCTGAACTCCTGACTTTTCTCCACCCAAGGAGTGCAGGGGGTGGGGACAGAGGTTGCCCTTGGCCCACCACAAGCCCTCTCGGCCAGTCCTCCCTCCTCACACGTCTCCCTGCTCTGGCGTGGGCCCTTCCCTGGGCTGCAGTACTTCAGGGACAACCTGCTCCTGCCTGGTGCTGCAGGTCTTGCAGGAAATACCCCCCTGTTGTGGCATGGGACCCTCCCCAGGCTGCAGACTGGGTCCCTGCTCCAGCGGGGACTCTCCAGGACTGCAGGGAATCCCTGCTCTGGGACTGTAGCACCGCCTGCCCTCCTCCTCTTCTGGCCTCAAGGTCCATCTGGGACCCTCTGGGTACATGTGCCTACTGGGAATACCTGCTCAACATCTCTGCTAGTTGCACCAGGGGATGTTGGGCTATGTCAACCTTGATTCACTCGGGCAGTTGATCTGGCAGAGTATATTTTTCTTTAACATTAAACATATGTACTGAATGTTCTGGTCCTGCTGCTTAACATATTGGATAGTGCACTAATCTTTTGGGTTTAGCTAATAAAATCTGGAAAGAAAACAGAATGCTTTGAAACCAGGGGGGAAAGATCTCTTCATATTAACAAATTTTTGGCACAGTCATAGTTACAGTGAATATGAATCAACTCAGAAACCTTTGTTGATGTCCTTACCCCCAAGTGTCACATCAGTTCAAAAAAGTATGTTTGGACACTGCAGCTGCCTCTGTGTCTGTCTAGAGGTCAGAATCTCAAAATTTTATTATTGCTTTGTCAAAAGGTGCTGGCAGCTGCCAAAATGAAGGTATCTGATCTAAAAACACTTCCAAATTTTGTAAAATATATCAAACATTTCCCTTCAGACTAATTGGAAGCAGTAGTCAAAACCTTTATGTTCTAGCATTTCCAAGGAGGAAAGGAAGCTGCCATCCAAGGAACCTGTGGCTTATCCAGAACCTACTTTAGACCACAAATGGGTTCCCCCAGATTCCAGACTGAAGGATTTGCAAATGAGCCTTTAAGAGGAAACGTTAAAACAATAATCACTATTGAGTTTAGAGATGTGAAAGACATATGTTGTTTTCCAGAAAGGAATTTCTATTTAACTGAGATTTTTAATAAAACTTTTTATTTTAGTTTTATTTTTCCGTCCTGTAGTGAAATGACCATGGCTTTGTGCATTTACATTCTTTCCTTCCTTCCTTCCTTTCTTCCTTCCTTCCTTCCTTCCTTCCTTCCTTTATTGGTTAAGTATGTAAATGAACATGAAAACAAATTCCACTCAGTAGAATTCATGCTGGAAGACAACTCAGAAATACCAGCTAACTGCTCAAATGACAGTGCAGCAAAACCTTTTGCTACACTTGATAACCCTCGCCCTGACTCCTGTGTTAGCTGCTTCGCTAACTCCTGTGCTGGCCGGTTTGTGGGGGAGTTGGTGGGTTTGTTTAGTGTTCCCAGTCGTGCTATCGCTGATAGGGTTTTCCCAGAATCTGCTGCGACAGTGCTCGGGCTCTGGCCCTTGGGCTGCGGCTCTCGGGCTGCGATCGCTTTTGGGCTCTCTGGGTCTGACTCTCACTACTCACCAGTTGTTGTGAACTGGTCAGTGGGTGGTG
>NW_010238522.1:28694-28968 GCF_000690775.1 Eurypyga helias | reverse complement strand
GTGGGGCCGGGGGGGAGCGAGCCAGCCGAGCATCCCCGCGCGAGGCACGTAGTCCCCGGCACAGATGCGCTGCTGCCGCGTCTGACGTGCCTCTCCCAGGAGAGCTTCTGGTAGTTGGAAGGCGGTAAAACACGCGAGAAGCCCGTGGGAGCATCGCACAGGGAGCCGGTTGCATAGAAGGGCCGTTGAAAGAATCTCTTACGGACAGAGCCTTTCGAGCGAAGGGGCTGTTGGCTTTGCTTCTCGGTTGCAGAGATAAACAGACTCAGCACGG
>NW_010238522.1:0-28611 GCF_000690775.1 Eurypyga helias | reverse complement strand
TTTTCCTCTGGAATTGGAGTCTCTGCCGCTCAGCCCCCCTGTTCCAGCTGGGAGGAAGAGGTCTTCACCCCCCTCGGTCCGTGCAGGCGCTTCTGTTTGAATGGAAGATACGTATTTTTGCTGAAACTCTTTTGTTGCCACGTTGCATAATAGACGGTTGTCTCGCCGCAGGATATAAAAGGAATGAAAAGAAATAGAGAGACGGAAGGAAATTGTTCTCCAAAGCAAAATTGAAGCGCAGAAGATAACATTCAGATCACTTCGAGCCCTGCCCGAGATCCAGAAGCCCGCAGCTCTCCTAGCTCCGGAGGAAAAGACACTGTTAGAGAAAGTCCTCAGCAGTCAGTAGCGATGGGCAGTCGCGGTGTTCTGTCTGGATGCAGCTGGTAGTGGAAAGCTCTGGAGGGACGTGGGGGCTGTGGCCTGTATGATGCCTGAAGACAGAAATGCTGGCGTCCGCAGCCCAGGTGCCTTAGCAGCAGCTCCTTTCATTCCTAAAACTACCTATAGGAGAATTAAGCGGTGTTTTAGTTTCCGTAAAGGTAGGTCCGTGCTGTTGCCGTGTTCTGCTTTGCTAGTGAAGCCGTGGGTTTTTCAAGGGGGCAGCGCGTGCAGGGGCAGATGACAGTACTGAAACAAAAGATGTTAATGCGGATACCAACATTCCATGAATGATTTATTTACTTCTTTGTTCGTTTTTTGTAGCTGGCCAGCTGATACTGTCTCTTCGTAACAGCCCGTGAATGGGCTGCCTGAAGGAGGTGGCTTGAGACGAGGTTACTGTCGAGCCTCTGAGCAGGAATCAGGGAGAGCAGTGGGGGGATCAGACCTGTGATGTTCTGAGTTGCCTATCTGTCTGGGAGAAAGAACATCAGGGAAGAGAGTTTGGGTCTGCTTTTTGTCTGTGCGGCAGGAGGGGGGAGAAGAGAGGGAGAACAGCAGCGTGATAAGTGTGCATCTGTGCAGAAGTCCTTGGATTCAGAGTGTTCTGATGGATTGAAGTGTAGCCCTGCCACACGCTGCCCTGTTTAAGTGCTGCATTGCCACGTACTTCATCCTGCCTTTGCCTTTCCACCTGCTGCATAGAGATGCTTAAAGCCAGTTTTCTTCTGCATTGCACATGCTCTTGTTGAAGCAAGAGCGTGGCAGTGCTGGGGGGAGGGTGACAAAGGGGAGGATGGCTTTCAGAATATGTCAGCTGGACACTGGAAGCAAAACACCCGTATGAGAAAAAGCTAGGACAAACGATGATAAGGTGCCACCAGGATTGGGATGGGTGGGGAGAAACCTTTATGACGAGGATAAAAGCTTTGTGTGGGGGCAGAGGAGGCTATTGGTGCTGCCTTGAAAACTGTGCTGGACAGAGAAATCCAAGTGCAAAGATGGTCATGTTATTCTGAAGTGTGATAAATGATCTTACACAGGTCTTATACCGTCATCTTCATCTCCTGCTCCTCCCTAAACTGTTCCTCCATGCTGCCATTTGTCCTTTTGCAAGACCATGCAGCTCTTTGCTCACAAGCCTCGGTAGCGACGCAGCGGCGTCATGGCTTTTGAGGATTGTGCGCGCAGGCAGTTAGAGGTGATGCCTCGAAACGAGGGATCACAACCGGCAAGGGACTCGCCTGGGGACTGCAGCAGAGATCAGCTATTGGCTGCAGCTGAGATAGCATTGAAAGCTGTTTGCCCCCTGCACGCCCCCTCCTCGAGACCAACATTTCCCTTGGTTGCTGGAGTTCAGTCCTTCTGGAGACGTGCCAGGAGGACGCAGATGTGTCTCTCTGAAGTGTGATGGTGTGTTTCGAGGTGTCAGTGTAGAATTAGAGCTGTCTCTGCCCTGTTTATACACTTAACTATTTGAAAAATGTATGGGAGTTGAATAAAGGATGTACTGATAATCTTGCAGACAGCTGCCTTTTTGCCTGGGGTGCAGCCTTAACCACTCCAAGAAGAGCTTCAGCTGTTGATTCGTTCCCCATATGTTCTGACACAGCAACTCTGATGTCTAAAACTCCAAGTGAAGCTGCAGTGCTTGGGGCAGAGGAAGGAATGATGGAGGCCATGCTGCTCATTTGCTTTGCTCTCTCTGTCATGTTTTGGTTCCTTTCTTTATACAGGTTTTCTGTCAAGAGTGTTGTCACAAGGTCCCTAGATCAGAGCTGCAGAATGCTGGGTGTGCATGTTTAACTGGGTCTGTGACCCACTGAAGTCAACAGAAAGATGAACATTAACTGGACTTTCAGTCAAACCTTTACTATGGTTGCACAGCCAAATTCAACGAACTACACTTGTCTTATTAATTGGCATACCAAATTCTTTCAACTTCATTTGCAGATTGTATCCCTAAGTAAAAAAAAAGGCAAAACTAGCCCTCTGCAAACCTAGGCCATACTTGCTCAAAGCAGATCAGCTGGTTCTAGCTGTGCAGCACAATGCAGAAAACAAAACCCGCATGAGAAATCATTGGCTAGTCATTGGAAGAACTACAAGAGAATCATGGCATTGGATGTTTAAGCAGAAATACATCATCTTCAGTGGTGATATGAGGTAGTGTAGAACCCTTCCTGGAAATCCAGATCAAACTGCAGTGTGACGGGCACTGGAAAATTAGTCAAACCTAATTGGGAGGTTGCGTTAAGGAAGTCAGCGCTCAGAGGGCAGCATCTGAACAGAGACAGAGCCAAGCCTCTGGAATATCCAATTTGGAGAAGATGCTCTCTGTTTAAGTACCACCACAGGGAACTCTTGAGAGCGCATGCAGGGTTACTGTGGAGAAAACGGTAACTAAGGGTGACGTGCTGGCATGCAGTGGTGAGAACATTCAGTAGCATGGTGAATTTGGATGAGCAGTTTTGGAGGAGGAGGTGGCATTGGCCACAGCCAGAGAAATGGTGCAGGCCCTGATGTGATAGGCTGTGATAAGTTCCTGGTGATCATCTTAAAATTGCTTCCCTTCCTTTCCAGCCTGTAGCTAGTTCTGCTCTTATTTCAGAGTTGTTTTTTCTAGGTAGGAACCTGTGGTGTGCAGCTGTGCTGAACTCCAGGGCAGGAGTTTATCTTACCTTATCTACTGCTGACATCACACCGACTGTAGGGTGGGACAGGGATTGAAGGAAAGAAAATGAGTCAGGCGAGAACAAAATTCTGCCACTGCTATTTTTCCTCTCACGTACATCACGAAATTCCGTAGAGAATTTCTCTGTAGAGAATAAGAAAATACTCCCTGCATTTGATCTACTCAGAACACCACGTAGTGCTGAGGAACACCAGAGCTGATAAGAAATAATCATTTAAGACTCCATAGTAAGTGTTAGGAAGCCATAACAGCCACAGAGTGGCCTCCTCTGGACTCACTCCAACCAGTCTATATCCTTCTGATACTGGGGGTTCCACAGCTGGATGCAGCACTCCATGGGGTGTCTCATGAGAGCAGAGTACAGATCTTTCTCCTTTTTTCTTACTAAGACGCATGGAGTCAATAGGCTTGAGATGTCACCCCTGCTAAGGTAGCTAAGGCAATCATTGACTAACAGCGTTCTTAAATTTTGAAGTTAAACTCTTAACTGGGAATATGTACCCTTGTGAAAGCACTGTGGTATTTTCAACTCTTGAAGATATGTATGCAGAACTTAGATATAGCGCAGTAGTGTCTTTCATAAGCTTTATGGGTGTCTGTCCGTCCATTTCTCTCTTGGAAATCCAGTTTCTCAAAATGTTTACAAAACTTCTGCCACGGGAATGTTCTAGTTAATGAGTAACTGCTCGGCATGTCCTTTACTAGCATGTGATTTTCCTGCTGGATGTTGTGCGTGATCTTGACTTAATTGGATATAGCTTTAAAGATCTGCAAAGGTCTCTCTGAAAAAGCAATTCTGCTGATAAAATCTAGTGACCGGTCAGAACTGGAGGTCTGTACGTTCCCCTACCTTCTGCCAGCTGTGGGGAAGCCGAGCTCCCGCCATTCTGCATCTCAGGGTTTTTTTGCAGGGTTGGTTGGTTTGTTTTCCCTCTGGCACCCTATCCCAAGGATAAACCAAACCCCAGGTCAGCACTTGTGCACCTGCGCGTTTGTGGATTTTGGAGACGCTGAGATTTAGGAGGAAAACTTGGGTTTGGATTACAGCATGGGTTACGAGGGCTCTCTTTTAATCCCTCCTCCGCAGAGGTGTTCTTGTTCAGTTACTGTAGTGGAAAATTACTTTGAAAAAAAGAAAAAAACCCAGCATGTGAAATTATCTGTTTGCTTTTGGTTATGTTGTAGTCTCTATAACTTGGACTGTCTTTTCCTTGCTTCTCTGTGAAGGAGATGGTAGTAGTTACCAGGCAGAGCTGATAGTGTTCATTGTTGACTGCCTCTGTCAACCACTAAGGTAACTGTGTTTGCAACCACAGTTCATCATAGCATTCTTTGCTTCATGATAGTCAACGTCTTAGCCTTCATAAACCATTATCTGCAATAGCTCTGTAGTAGTCACTTCCAGCGTCGGAGGGGATAAAAGCATTAGAAGAGGGACAGTGGAAGAAGGTACACCTTACAGGGCAGTGATCCTGGCTTTTATTCCAAAACAGTGAAAAACCCGACAGACACCAGAAACATGATGAACAAGGAAACAGTTGTGACGACGTGATGTGGAAGCAGAGCTGTAATTTTTCTGCCCCTGTCAACAGAGGATTTTTTCCATGAGGCAGCAGCAAGTCTGTAGCTTTAAGTCAATATTTATGCAGGTTTATCATGACTGATTCCATTCATGGCCAAATGCTGCCTAGTGCAATGTTCTGCATTTGTTATGTGAAGGAAATACTTCCTTTGGGGAAGTTCAGCCTAGTCTTTGAAACCAAACCAAGCCTTCCAGAGATCAACTCCAAAGCCAGCCAAGCTGGAGAATGCAGAGCGTGGTAAATGGTGACTGCAGAAGCACTCCAAGGTGTGATGGGATTTGCCATGAGTTTAACTTCAGGTTACTGCATAGCTGTCAGAATTACCACACTAGCTATGAGCTCCCCGAAGCTGAGTGTTGAGATCCCCATGTCTGTGAGGTAGAGATGGTATTATCAGCGTTCGTACGGATGGGGAGCCAGGTCCCTGAGGCCTCAGCTGACGTGTGAGGCTGGTGGGCCAAGAACCTACCCCCCTGGCTGCGGAGTAAATAGATGGCCAGACTTGATGCAACCGTGCTCTGAGGATTGTGTAGGGTCTGAATCCAACCTGTCCAACCGAGATAACTGCGGTAGTTAACTCTGTCTCTCCTTCACGCGTTCCTAGCCATGTGGTGTTTAAGTCTCTCAATAAAAGTCCCTTCATTTACAGTGCACCTGATTGCAGTCCGTAGTAGAAACAATCCAGTGTTTACTCTTAAGGGAACAGAACTCGGAAGTTTTAGGCTCTGATTTGGATTTCTTTTTCATGATACTGCTTACCTCTCCGTTTTACCAGGTTCATTCAGTACCTGTGATTTGCTGCTACAGTACACAGCCAAGTTTGTTATATCCATTTAATATATGTCACCTTTTGTATGTGAATCACTCATTACTTTCTATTTGTCATAAAAATTACTGTTTGACAGCAGTTACAGACATCTTATGTGGCCACCTGTTTTCAATACATTTTGTGTTACGGGGTATCAGCAATTTATAATAATATAGGAGTGGCTATAATAATAAAGTGGTGTGCAAAACACCCTTATTCTGCTGCTATTCATTATCTATTAGACATGCTCTAAAAGCCAATTCTAAAATAAAGAAGGGAGGGGAAAAAAAAAAGCAGCATCTGAAAAATTGTGTTAATCATAGAGTCATAGAATAGTTTGGGTTGGATGGGATCATCTCGTTCCAACCCCCCTGCCATGGGCAGGGACACCTTCCACTAGACCAGGTTGCTCCAAGCCTCATCCAGCCTGGCCTTGGACACTTCCAGGGATGGGGCATCCACAGCTTCTCTGGGCAACCTGTCCCAGTGCCTCCCCACCCTCGCCATGAAGAACTTCTTCCTGATATCTAATCTAACCCTCCCCACTTTCAATTTAACCCCGTTCCCCCTTGTCCTGTCACTTCAGGCCCTTGTAAAAAGCCCCCCCCAGCTTCCTTGTAGCCCCTTCAGGCACTGGAAGGTGCTATAAGGTCTCCCCGGAGCCTTCCCTTCTCCAGGCTGAACACCCCAACTCTCCCAGCCTGTCCCCATGGCAGAGGGGCTCCAGCCCTCGGAGCATCTCCGTGGCCTCCTCTGGACTCGCTCCAACTGGTCTATATCCTTCTGATGCTGAGGGCTCCACAGCTGGACGCAGCACTCCAGGTGGGGTCTCACCAGAGCAGAGCAGAGGGGCAGAAGCCCCTCCCTCGCCCTGCTGGCCACACTTCTCCTGATCCAGCCCAGGATACGGTTGGCTTTCTGGGCTGTGATGTGTTTTGATTGCAGTGTTATTACTAATAGGAGTTTCCAAGCAGTCGGGTGGGTCTGAGAACTTAGAGTTCCTCTGTACATGTAAGTTGTGAGATGCACAGTACTGATTAAAGAATGTTAGCATCCAAAGAAGAAAGTACAGCGAATAGGACAAGGCCTATTCATACTAAATTCACTGTCAGTGGGCGTGAGTTGAAATTATATATATCTTATAATTTGACTATCTTATACTGATTTTTTTTTTTTTAAAAGAGTCAAAACCTCATGTTTAAAACCCGAGATCTCAGGAGCTCTTGAAGGGAAGCTCAGACTGTATGTTCATAGGACAAACTGGCGTAGGACAGCCAAGTCCTACACCTAAGCAGGAATAAATTTTCTGCTCTGCAGAAAGGACTTGGGTGCCCTGCAGGACAGTAAGCTGGACAGGAGCCTGCAGTGGACTTGCAGTGGAAGAAGTCATTAACCCCCTCTGCTCAGCATTTTTAAACTGTATTTCAAATACTTTGTCCATTTATAAAAAAAAAGGCTGGGAGGTGTAAGATAAAAGAAGAGGAAGATGAGCAAAGGGCCACTGAGATGTTGGGGAGCTAAAACACATGCCCTTTGAGGAGAGGCAGAGGAAATGGGGCTTGTTCAGCCAGGAGAAGAGACAATTTTAGGGGCACCCAGCAGCCTTCTTGTACATGAAGGGTTTGAAATCACCAAAGTCCTGTAACCATAAGCATTCCTAAACTGACTTTCCGTTGACCTTCCTCCCTAGTTTCACTGCTTTCAGTAGGAGAGCCTAGAAAATGGAAGGACCTGAGGATTTCGTCCGTGTTGACCAGCAGCAACTCCTAATTCAGACAAACCTGACAAACCCGAATTCATTTAGTACTCCTGCCATCCCCATAGGCAGTTTGCAGGAGGTTAAGAGGGTATGTAAAAATAAAGAAAACATGATGATCTTCACGTATGCCAAATACGTCACATCAGGCAGTAGTCTTCGAAGCTTGACTCGTTCTGAAATTTCAAAAATTCCTTCTTTAATTGCCAATAGTTGGGGTTTGGGTTCTGTGCAACATGAAGAGTGAGCTAATGAAGAATGGCTCTGGCATGTTCAGTCCCCCTACTTACTGCTGTTGAGGTTAAGTACGAATGTAGGTTTCCTGCAGTTTTTCTTAGGTGTTTCACCTTTCACGTCAGGATCATCTTTCATACACAGAATTTGTTGTTGTTAAAGCAGACGGTGATAATGCAATTGGTAATACATTATAGGAATGGTCTCTGCTTATGTGGGAAAACTTAATAATTAAAACTTCAAAATTTGGTTTAGTAGGAGCAATAATTTATCAATCTCTTGCCCTTCATGTGTAACAGTAATGTTTGTATGTCATTGACACTGATACAGGAACTACTTAATTTTTTGTAATCAGGCATGAACCAAAGAGGCTGAAGATGTGTATCACTTCTGAATGAGAAATTTTGTGTCTGAAAATCTTATTTGTATTACTTCTATGTTTTCTGTGCTTGTGGTCTGAAAAATCATTTACAGTGTTTTATTTTAAATTATGGTTTTGAGTGTTGTTGTGAAATATCAGCATTGTATTTCCGTGAGAGTATCAAAGGTGAACCTGAGCATTTTATCCTTAAGAAAGGAGTAGGCTAATCGTTCATGCATTAAAATGACCTGTAAATTGCGTGTGTTAGAATAGAAGACTTGGGCTCCTCAAATGTTTTGACGTATCTCAGCTCAGTCCCGTCTCTTCTTCGTGCAGGTATTTTTGGGCAGAAGCTGGAAGACACTGTTCGATATGAAAAGCGATATGGGAACCGCCTGGCTCCTATGTTGGTGGAGCAGTGCGTGGATTTTATCCGACAGCGGGGGCTGAAGGAAGAAGGCCTCTTCCGACTGCCTGGGCAGGCTAATCTTGTCAAGGAGCTACAGGATGCATTTGACTGTGGAGAGAAGCCGTCTTTTGACAGGTAAAATGCTCCGGCTGTCCCCCACTCCCTGAAGCCTACACCGGACACGATCTGCTGCGCTGGCTGACCCGCGGGGCTGTAAAACACGTGGCAGCAGCAGATAGAATGACGTGGGTTTGTAGGTTTTTCTGTATGTTTCCTATTATCACTCGTCTTTTTTTTCTGTGTCGTCTTTTTTTTCTGACTTTGATGTCTGATTTCAAAGCGTTTCTGGAGAATTTCTGAGAAGCTGATTAAGAAAAGTATTGCTAATGGTTGGGCTTAATCAAAGATATCTGGGTTGCCTTGATCTTAGTATCATTTGAAATACAGTGGTGGTGCTGGCATTTAGTCAGCTCCACGAAGGAAGAATTTCGATCCCCAGTTTCAATATGTTCTGTTACCTATAAAACTGACAGGAAGAGAAGGCTACTTTTATGTATTCCTTTTATCATTTTGGGCCTTTGGTCTTAAAATAAAAATTGCTATGACCATAATAACAAATCTACATGGTTTTGAGGGCCCAGGTCCAATTTGTATTCCAATATTTGTAAAGTTTTGCATAGCTAATGAGAATTTTCTGTGCTAAGGAAGAACCCACTCCTGTTCACACAGCTGCCTGTGACTTCAGTGTTTTCCAAGATGAACTTTCCTGTACAAGTTTGGCTCTCTTCCTATAAGCACTGACAGCAGTAGTCCACAGATTCAGAGTGTGCAGTCAGAGAAAGAGCCCCAGTAGATTATGAATGCCACGTGGCCCTTATAACTCTGATCAGAATTAATAAGATGGTAATGAGATTCCAGTTCAAGAGACTGTTAAACAGTGGTTGTCCTCAGCGTGTGCCCTAAGTGACATCCTCAACTCACCTCCAAAAGGTAACAGAGATACTTGACGCCAGTCGAGGGTCTAACGTCAGTTGGGAGAAAGAGGCAGGTTATGTTTATTTTGTGGGATCTTTGTCATCAATGCAAGTTAACAGGAAGGGAAGCATAGCTTCATCCTTTAGGGCAAAAACACGTCATGACGCCGTGATTGCTGGAAATCGTTTCCCTTCCTTATTCCTGTGAAGTGTGCAAATGTGCTAAGCATAAAGGTATGTGAACCTCAGATGCACAGAAGGCAGACATCTGTAATGCTGTTTCATCTTCACAAGTTTCCTCAGTTCTGACCATTACTTTAAAAAAATGTTAATTCATAATGCTCTGGAAAAAAGTAAATTGTCTCCTGTGAGTTTTATTAGTTTCTTATTGGAAGGTGAGAGTTGGGATAATTGATCAGAAAATAGCTTTAAGGAGCCAGAATGCTGTGGGAAGAGACTGTTAGCTGATAAATGTTTGTAGCATACCCACTGACTATTGAAATGCTGTGTAACCTATTTAAAAAGGTAAAGAAGCATCCATTGGGTATGTTTACCTGACTTGGACATTAAGATAAATATTACTGGTTACGCCTCTGGCACAACCTCTGCCAGAGGTAGAAGTAGGCAAATGGCAGAAACAAAAGGCTATTTTTTCCGTGCCTGTAAGGCAAATGATTGTGGAGGAAACGCTTAAAAAAACAAGCCGACCCCAATCTCCAGGTAGATGATGTACTGAACAACCCACTGAGAGGAACGGCTTGCAAGAGGTGCACAAATTGTGTATATTCAAAACAAGTGAGAGCAGGGCTTAGCTGCGTGAGTGTTGTCTTTGCAGGGTTATCTAGCGACAGCTGTAACACACACTAAGGAGCCACAGGAACGTGTGTCCTAGCTGAGCTTTAGCAGGTGAAATGCAGAAAAGATTTTACAGGCCACTGCTGTGAAGAAGGCACAAAACTTCTACGGTAGCGATTGGCAACATCAGCAGGAGTTGCCTATAAATCACTGGCCCTGCATTTCTGCTTGTGAAGCTGAGAGTTTATGGAACACTGACCTTGTGTGTCCGCACGCCTTGTTGCCAAGGGTACTTTTTCTGTTTGCTTTTTCGCATTTGAGTTTGGACAGGTGTGGTTTTTGGTGTGGCAGTGGTCTAGAAGTCAGGCAGACATCAATTCTGTGCTGGTCTCTGCCATTGTTTCTGGTGGGCACCTACTTTTTTCCTCTAACCTTTTGTTCCATTTCAAGGTGAAGTTCATTTCACAGTGCTTACAGAGTGTGTATGCAGCTATCTTGTTTTGGGACAACTTTTCGTTGTGGTGAACAGCAGCATGGTCTCCAGGCCGTTGGAGAGTGGCCCCAAAATGAAAAGTTGCTGCAGAGAAAAGAAAATGCTGACTTTCTCCCATGAACCTCCAGATGTGTGTTTAATCTGTAATTAGGTGTTATTACTAGGCAGAAGTCCATTAGTGCAAATCTACCGAGGTTCTGTTTAATAATTTACATTTTGCCTGCTCTCATACATCAATAATAATAAAGATTTTTGCAGTTAGAGCTGAACTGACAGTTTTGTTGATGGGGCGCGAAACGCAGTGGAACCCAGGTCACGCTTCCGTAGCGGTGCCGGGTCACCAGCCCTGATGGGGGGAAGGACTGTCTGTCATCCGTGTTGGAACTAACACACAGAGCTGATGTTTGAGGAGTTTGCCATTTTTCATACTGACGTTTGTTCCTGTGTACGAGCGCATGTAAGTCAAAACAAAGACTTCAGAACAAGTGAAGGTGCTGTGTGTAGGCTTGTGTATATGTTTGAGAAATTATTAAGTAATCCTTCTCTTTATGCTTTCTTAGTAAATTCAGTGACTTACAGAATTTAAAGCAGAAACAAAGGTAAGATGGTACAGCTGTGATTAGTACTCCTTTAAAATGTCATCTCTGTTTTAAGATGGTTGCATCATCTAAAACACCTTACAGCCCTTGGGAGACGGAGTTTGAAGGCAACGATCTGCCCTTTTACCCAGAGTTCAGCTGCTGTCCATGGCTCTGTGGAGATCCTGCCCTTCTCCCACTTGCATTCCTATCCACAACCCGTTGGCGGAGACCACCACAGAACCGGATGCAAGCAGATCAGACGGGGCATGTTTGAAAGAAGTAGTAAAATAGCTTTGCTCCAAAGAAAAAGCAGCCACATTTTGAAACCTGAAGCAAACAAACGGTAGCTCTCACGTGAGCTAGCAGCTCTCACGTGAGCTAGCAGCTACATGTTCCAATGCCGAGGTCAGTTATTAACCTGCAGAGTGAATCCAGGACAAGTTGAAGAGTGGCAGAAACCTTCATGTATGAATTTGATCTTGATCTTAGAGTGGGATAAGATGTTGCTGGAGACTTGTGAGCTATGCACGTAAGAACGGAACCAGTATTTGGAATTTCTCAGACTCGCAGAATGAGAAAACCCAGTACCTGCTGTGAAACATCCAACGCCCTAGCTCCCCTAGTATGAAAACTGGCACATCAGCATTTCTCGCAGCCTTGGAAAGGGGAGGTACGGCTGCTACACCTGAAAACTGCTGAGGTCCTTTGTGTGAAGGGAAAAAAGCAACCTGAAAATTGCGTGTCAGTTTAAAACCAAAAATTAATCAATAAACCTCACTCCCTCTCTGTGAATCTGCACATATTGTGAAATCTGCTTTAAGGAACTAACAGTGCAATTAGGCAATCACTCATGCTTGTTACTATTTGAAATATCCTTGGTATTTCCAGTGTGCACCTTTGTGTAAAATTGTCCTCTTTGGGGGACCCATTTTTCTTGCCCTTTGGGTATTTGTTTCTCTCTGCTTGTGTGGCTTATAACTTAAATTTACCTCAGCTCTGTTACAAATCTCACATTTGTAATGTGAGATTAATAATCACAAAGTGGATTATGACTGTTTCGTAAAATCAACATAGTGAATATGGTACTGCCTACGGGAAATAACATAAGGGTTTATTTAAAATTTTTAACTAGAAGGGATACAAAATTGGATTTCTCTTTTTGTATTGCCTCTTTCCATCTACTCTTCACAGTTCCCACCAGATGACATGAGAGTTAATATTGTTCAGGGAGAAAAAATATTTGGCATGTCACTGAAATATTAATATGTTGTTGATCTACGTATGTGGCTTGGATTTTCATGACTGCTATCACTGATGCATATGTAGCCCAGTAGTTCAGAAGAGTGTAAAGTTGCCTAGCTCACCTGCCTGCGTTTGTGTGCATGCACAGGAGCGAAGGAAAGCACATACATGCATATTTAGCAGAACACAATACCTATTGTCACGGGTATGAATTCCTCTGAAGAGCACATCATAGGACAACATAGTACTTACTGCTCTAGTCACCGTTGCAATCAGCAGAGAAGAGTGCATGTAAGTAGTGTTATATGTGATTGCTGGCAAATGCTGTTCATTTACTGGAGCCAAATAATTCAGAATGCAGATGTTCTTGTGCATTTAATCATTGGGATTATTGGAGCGAAATAAAACAAGGCTGAGGATGGTAATAATGTAATATCCTCAAGGTGAGCAGGACCACATGCACAATTCTTCTCCTCCAGAGAAAGAATGTCTTAAAATTTTGGTGAATGCAAGAAATGGGGTCTGTCTCAGTGGGGCTGCGATCTGCACTGGCACCGTCCAGACTGCAGCGAGACATTGGCTTGGAAATCACTGGTTATGAAAACTTTTGTTCTCCACATAGAAGCCTTTACATAAGAATTTCTTTGTTTAGAAGCAGATAGTTCCCCCCAAGGAAGGGGCTTTATTCCCTTCCTAGTGGGAAAGTGCAGTAATCCCTAAACAAAACATTTTTATGTGAGATGAGGTCTTTATGAGACAGCTAGTTCCTGCCAAACACAAATGGCCTTAGGCCTGTGAAAATTCCTGTTTGTTTCTGCCTGTTCCAGGCTTCCTTCCCTGATCCTCACAATCCTCTCTTCCGTTAGGCCTCTGGAGCCACTTCCGTGTCCGTTCTCATTCCAGCCCTCGTTCCAAGCAGCTAGCAGAAATAACCTCTGCGTAGGGCACCACTGAAAGACCTAGGCTAGTAACGAAATACACATTAGGAGACACATTTCTAGCATGATCTAAATGATTTATGGCTTTAAATTGAAAGTGGGGAGGGTTAGATTGGATATCAGGAAGAAATTCTTCCCACAGAGGGTGGGGAGGCACTGGGACAGGTTGCCCAGAGAAGCTGTGGGTGCCCCATCCCTGGAAGTGTCCAAGACCAGGTTGGATGAGGCTTGGAGCAACCTGGTCTAGTGGAAGGTGTCCCTGCCCATGGCAGGGGGGTTGGAACTGGATGGGCTTTAAGGTCCCTTCCAACCCAAACCATTCTGTGATTCTATGATGCAAGGGTCATTAAATCAATTTAATCGGTGTCGTGCTGTGGGAGACAGTGTTTTTTGTTATTGGCAGTGAATAAACATTTGTAGCTGCTTCACATGAATTTCAGTTTCAGAAACGGAGTTGGTGTCAGCTGTGACTGAAGAAGAAAAAGGCAGCCATGTCTTTCACTCACCGATGACAAATGACTTCATAAACGGCCATGGTCACCTTTAAACAAGCATGATGTTTTGTTTCCTATGTGGATGGGCAGGAGTGTGGTTTGTAAAACATCCTTACTTAGGCTTGCAAAATTTATGGCTTCTAGTAAACAAGAACAGGTAGTTTGTCAAACATGGAAAGACACCATAAACATATACTTGCAATCTGTGCGGAATTTTGCAGAAACCAACAGCCTTTCTGAACAGCCTATCAAATGATAAAATAATTTAGCAGTGTGTCCGCTGGAGCTCGGGGTTTTTTTCTCATGGGAACCTATCTCTTTCTTAGACCTGTGTCCACCTTACCTGAAAGCACTTGTGTTTCTCTTTAAGGGTCTATACTTCTTCCAAGTAATTTTCCAAGTCTGGCCTAAACTTAAAGCATCACTTTCTAAGCTGGATGAATTGGCTGCTGTTAGAATTACCGAAGTGCCTGTCTAACTTGGAAACAGACTCTGTCAGCTTTCAGTCCTCCTTGCAGTGCTTGCTCCCCGGAATGGGTCCCTGGAAGGTAGCAGACTGTAAAAATCACGAGGACAAAGGAGCAGAATACATGTTTGGGGGAGGTTTTTTTTCCTCTAACAAACGTAAGAATTGAGATCACTGTTAACTTGAAACAGAGCCAGGCCCTTGTGGCAGTAAGGGGAGGTGGACAGACAGATCAAGATTTAAACTGGTAAATTGTTTCATATATATTTCACCAGTTGTAGGCAAAATTTCGACTTAGATTTGGCATGGTATGTTTTGTGCTAGATATGTGTCATACAGGAAAACGATCTAGGGAGTAATGCTGTGAAGATGCCTACACAGGGGAACAAAAGTCACATCAGACATTCAACCAATTATGGATTTGGCCTGACCTTTGAATTTCTGGACAAAGATCCCAAAATCAATGGAACCACTTCTGATTCACTGTAACATTACTAAACACAAGCTCTGCCCTCATAGCCTCTGGGTATGGCTTTTCCACAGTAACAATGCTCTGATTCTCTATGTAGGTATGCACGTTTGTAATATTCACCTGATGTAGCTTACTCAGTGTTTCGTGGGCTCTAGGATCTCATTTAAGCTGTCTGCAGACTGGCAGCAAGACGAGGCACTGGGCAACCAGTTAGGAACTCATCCTCCCATGTCAGGAAAACATCTGTCCTGGTCTGAGAGCTGCTCTACAGACCCGAATGCAGCTAAGCAAGATGCAGTCAGCAAACGTGGTGGGTACGGGATATGTTGGTGAGAAAGGTTCTGTGTCCAGCACTGTGATATGTGACACAACTGAAATGATGGAGCTGTAATTCTAGGAATTCCGGGAGGTACTGATGCACAAACTGTTTGAACCCTACTGTTCTTGGTGATTTTATTACCAGAACTCCTAAATTGGATTGTAGCCTCACGGCTTGTTGTTCCCTACTGTTTCTTCTTTATGTAAACTCTTTGTGTCATCATGATCTAGAACCGTTTTCGGAACAGCATTAATCTTTTTGTAATGTGACCTTGCCCTGCTAATATTTCCTCTCCGAGAGTTTATGAGGAGCTTGTTGCCTTTGTGCTCTGAAGTGCTGACTCCAGCTTTCTGAACACGCTGTCTGCTTGTCCAAGTGTGAGGGTTATGCATGGATTGCTGCTGACCTGCTGGGCTTCAGTAATTTTTGTTTATGGTAGAGAGGGTGAAAAACTCCGGGCAGTGTAATCGGTCTGACAGCCACTTCCACAGTGTCTGTGGTCTCACAAAGGAAAATGCTGTCAAAACAACAACGCCGTGAGGGATATTAATGACAAAGTTCAGATGAGTGGGGCTTTGAATATGTGTAGTCTGATGACTACGGAGAGACTGTGGTGCATTCACATTTGTGATGCCTTTGTATGGACACAGGTGGAGTGGGGGATGCTTCATGGGAAACACGACAGTAAAGCTGTCATGTTTTAGTGTTTTAGTGAAGTAAGTAATCTTTCTCAGACTTTCCAGCATGACATCTTGAAAAAGACTGTTTCTCAGCTTGCTGGTGTTTTTGGTGTTGCATTCAATTTTCTGTTTCATGCGTTCTCATTCCCGTTTCAAGCTTGGCGTTATTCATTGTATGATAGAACACTTTGATATTACACTGCCAGATAGCAAAACAAAGAACAAGATAGGTACGATCATTAAGTTTCTGTAGCTGTAGTGATCCTAGGATAAAAGCAAGGCCAGGTTTGAAGGGAGAAATAGTGCCTTGTCTTGAACTGATCAGTTGTAGCTGTGAAAAGTCCAGGAGAAAAAGGTCGTCTCCAGGCCCTGGAGAGATCCATGTCTTAGAAACTGCACAAATGCCCTCAAACAGATATATACAGGGTGTCAGTTGACATAGACTGTGGAGAGAACACTGTGTGCATATTTTTATACCAATATTCACATTGCAAGAAGTAAGTTTCTTAGCTTGTGTCTAACTGTTGTTAAATAGAATTGAAAATTCCAGTTCTTAAAGAGCGTTGCAGGCTCTTTGTCGGTGTATGTTTGTTTATGATGCCAAAATCTGTATGGTAGTTTCTCTATGGGTCGTTTAAATCCTGGGCAGTGTTATGGTAGTTGAGGAAAGAAGAAGCAACAAAACAAATTTTCCAAATCTTACTTTGTAACCCCACCATCTTCTGGCTCTCTGCGGTATTGCCTCAGCATTCAGTAGGCAGAAAGAAGTAAAAAAAAAAAAAAATTAAAAATTGCAAATGTATTCCATCTGCTGATTGAGACCTGGATTTGTAACCCTGGCTCAGAAATCACCTTTCTGTAGACTCGTTTACAGAATGTACTTCAGGAGGTTAGTTTGAGAACACAAGACTTTTTACCGTATCCTTGCTCCTCAGCATCCTGCCTTCATTCCTCTCTCAGTTCTTCCTTGGTCGGGCCGCAGTTTTTAGCACTCACTAACCATTTGCAGTGCTAGTCCATCAGTACTTCACAGTGAAAGGAGAAAGTTTATAAATTCCATCAGTTTTCAGGGCTTTTGTCCCCTTCTTCAGCCATTTATCCTCCATCTGCTGTGCCCTCAAGGAGCAAATATTCCGCTTCACACCGAAGGACTGGTGTGAAATTGTTCTTGCGTGCTACGGGAAGTCTGATCCTGGCAGTACAAAGATGGGAAGATGATCTTGCTTGGTCTCCTCACTGGCAGATCTGTGTGCTATCTTTTAATTGTTCTGCAGTAATTTCTCTCGCTCCATCTGTTGGAATTGTGTGCTTTGGAAAGGCCTCTCTAGTGTTCTGTGAACAGTCTCTGGAAAGATGTGGCGCAGTGCTTCGGCATGGCCTAGGGAGTTCCCTTGTTTAAAGAATAAAAATAGTAATAGTTAAATCTTCAGAATCATCAGTGCTGAGCAATCGGAGTTAAATTCTCTGCAGATGGATGGCCTGTGCTCCCTTGCATGCTGCACTTAGGACAGGGCACATCCTACGCCTGCCAGCTCACTTCTGCTCTCTGTGGCTGCTGCTCCTTCACTTGGACTAGCAGAAGTCTTGCCCTCTGCTTTTTGCTTTCCTGATGCGCCAACAACTTAGGCAAGTGGAGAATCTCTGTACAATTTGCTTCTTGGATAAGGCTGAATAGTGGCAACTGCCTGGGCATGCATGCCATGGCTGGGCTGTGAAAACTAGCACCAGTGGCCACAAGATGTGTAAGCAATCGTGTGAGAGATGACTGGGCTCTGGGTTTTAAGCCCTCAGGCTGTGCAATCTGTGAAGAGTCTTGTTGGCCAGGATGTCAAGAAGAGCTTCAGTTCACTTAGTTTGCATCTGGGTTGGGGATAGGCAAAGCTTAGGGGCCAGATCTGAGCTGCCATTTCAAATCTTATAAAACAGTGCAACTGTATCTGGTTTCCTGCGTAGTACTGTTCCTTCCATCTGTTATATATGCATCCAAGGAGCAGGGCGAGATTACCGCAGGATTCCCATTTTGGATCCAAGTGAGTCTACAAGTGGAGGGTTGCAATCAAGGGATTAGAATTTGAACCTGACGTAAAAATGCAGATTTGTGTCAGTGCTTTGTTTATAGAGTCTCTCTAGAAAATGCTTTTAGGAATTTTGGCTGGGAATTATTCATGATTGAAATTAAAATGATTCCAGGGAATTTATTTCGAGGAGGGTAGTGGTGGCTAACATTTAAATAGACACAATGCTTTCATTTCTCCTCTTCTGTTTTGACTTAGATTGCTCATACCATACCACATTAATCAAAGGTTGTTCCCATCATTCTTGTTAAGATTTAACCTGGTAAAAGCCGTCTTCGTTTTAACAGATCATTCCAAAATAATGATTAACGTACCTCTAGCAAAGCTTAAGTGTGTCAAATACCACTGGTTCCCTTTGAGAGACTGTGAGTTTAAAGAACGTTCCTGGTGTGAAGTCTTCAAAGAAAAAAGCACCCAATAATGCACAATGTAGAAATGTTGGTGTGTTTTCTGATTCATATAAATTAAATTAGCGTAATTTAGTATCTGTTTTTTTGATTTGTCAAAAGTCAGAGAGGAAGATACCAACTTGCAGTACAACTCTATCTGAACCAGCCTGTAGAACGTTCCAGTAAGGATTTGAATAAACGCCTGAGTAGTTTAAACCCAGACGTGGAGTCAGAATTAACATAAGAGAGGTTTCTTCATGCGAATTTGTAGGTTTTATCTATTTATATTTATTTCTTTTTAGAGAAGTACTCCTAAGTTACCATATGTAACTTCTTTACACACCAAAGAAACATTAATCATGTTTTATTGCATACTCTGAACGTTTGATTTTGCTCTTTCTCCCCATTGCCTGACTTCTCGTATGCCTGCTGAAGACCTACTAGCTCCTACTAGCTGTCTCCAAAACAACCTTCAGTATCTGCACATACTCTGAACGTTTGATTTTGCTCTTTCTCCCCATTGCCTGACTTCTCGTATGCCTGCTGAAGACAACCTTCAGTTTCTGCACATGTAATCATGAGAAAGCATACCATGCCAGGTCTTTGCCTATTAGCCCTATGATGTTACCTGTCACACTAGCGCTGACATTCTCTAGGTCTGGTGACTTGCAATGCCTTAGCTTTCTTGGTACAGGGTAGAGCTACAGCTCATTTCCCATGGGTTTACGCTCCTGTGTGTAAAGTACATCCAAGTTTCTGGTGTAACGGAACAGCTAGAAGGCACGGTAGTCGTTTTGTAGGAGCCCATAGGACAAAGATGCATGCCAGGGAAAGAACTGTAATTCAGGTGGGGAAGTTTCAACTAAACACCTGTGGTATATACGGTCACCCTTAAAACTTGCTTACTGAATACTGATACCAGAGGAGATGGTGAATTGAGACATGTTTGGGGAGCTGGGGCTGTCTCTGGAAGGAAAATAATCCCGGCTGTGTAAATATAATGCCTGGTTTCTGGCTGCGACGAAACTGAAAAGCATCAGTGAAGATGGATTTTGCATGCCCGGTGTGAGGCGCCTGTCAGTGAGAGCCAGGATCCTCTCAATACCTGTGCCTGCAAATAGGGCCTTATGTGTAATTATTTATGTAACAAATCAGCAGAGTGGAGAGACTCCTGCTTGCAGATATCCTAAGTTTCTTATAGGATCTTCACCAATACATAGGGTCTTTATAGGGTTCTTTACCAAAACCAGACTACAGATACAATCTATAAATGTATACACTGATGATGAGTAAAAATCTGGGGTGACAATGGAAAAGTTCAATGGCACTTTTTAGCCAGTCAATCTCACAGTATGATCCTGATTCACAGTAACGCCTTCTTGTATTCCCACCCAACAGCAATACAGATGTGCACACCGTGGCATCACTGCTTAAGCTGTACCTAAGGGAACTCCCAGAACCAGTCATACCGTATGCAAAATACGAAGATTTTCTTTCCCATGCCAAAATGCTCAGCAAAGAGGAAGAAACGGTGAGTTGGCACCTTGAGAAAGATGAAATAAGAGGCTCGCATGTTATCCTCTGCTCTGGCTTTGAAGAGAGAGGCTGGTGATTACCTATCATAATTTAAGATGTGCGTGTGTTAATTGAGGCTGGGTTTGTATGAAAATTGTTGCCACCTATGTCATTTGGGAGTCTGCATAAAGGTGCATAGCGTAACCTTAGCCGTATTGATTGCATGTCACTGAATCCAGTTCAAGTAAATTCCATTGTGGTCAGTAGCTTCCATTTTGCGTGGAAGAGGCTTATATTTTTTGCGGATTATCGTTCCGAATTGTAAAAGCAAGGGTCTTAGTGGTTGCTGTCCAAGCCTTGCTATTAAATCATCTGTCACTTTCTTCTGAGCATCAGGGTGCCAACTTTTACTGACTTGACTGAAGGCCAACAGATTCATGCCTATCGTTGTCTATTCATGGCCTGTCACTGAATTGGAAGGCCTCAAAAAGATGGAAGCGGCCCACCTTGCAGATTCTTTTACAACAGCATAACACAGATGAGCAAAATAAGGCTTCCGACTGACACATGCCCTGAAGTGGCATGGGCCTACTGTATATTAATCTGAAGACATAAGAAACTAAATGCTTATTTTTACACAGTTCTGTGTGCTTATGGGTAATAAGGTCAACCCTGATACTTTCTTTTCAAAGTAAGTACAGATAGGCTTATTCTGTTGATTCCAATATACTCCCCTAAATTTCTAAGGTGGTTATTTCTGTTTAATTTCTTTTCGACAATTCAAATCCTACTAGAACTGGAGCCCTTCCTACCTAATCTTCTGGTTAATTGAGTAGGAACCCCTCTTTGCTAACTGAAAGGCTGTCTCCTTTCTGAGCTGTCAGTTGGTGACTACCAACAGCAGAGGCAGTGGTTGTCCCATCTGAGGGAATGGCAGGGGGGAGAAAGATCTGAAGCAAACTGTCTCTAGGTCATAATCTGTTACACCCACTGAAATCTGACTGGTTTCTTTGCTGTCCTTCACCGCTGGCTACAAGGGGCAGATTTTTGTCAGCTGCTTGCAAAAAGTGGGAGTGGGCTGTTCAGCTGGTTTAATTTGAGCTGCTCTTTGTACAAGTTTTGGTAGGGGATCCTCAGAGCTAAAGTTGCAGCCGTTTGCTTGTGCGTGTTGCATGTGTCTAACCATGCCCCACCGTAAAGCCACCTGACAGCTCCACAGCTAGTCGTCATGCAGTTTATACTTGGCAGTGATACTCAGTTTAGGATGAATTTTTTACTCGTAGAATGGGTTGGGTTGGAAGGGACCTTAAAAATCATCTACTTCCAACCCCCCTGCCGTGGGCAAAGAACTCATTTTATAATGGCTTAGTCCAGAGTATGTTTGTGTAGTTCCTCTGCAACTATGCCACCAAAGCTTTGTTAAATTCACTCTGAACGCAAGATTCAAATTACAGTGGACTGTTGGTGCTGGCAGTTTATGAAAAATCTGTGCTAGAGATCATGAGCCACTTCAGTCCTCTCTGTGGTGGCTTCGCAGTCCAGCTGTAAGGCTGAGTGGATTTTCCATTGACCTTTCTCCATGCAGAAGTGCAGTCACTGTTAAAGGAGAGGGCTGTGCGTCCAACAACAGTTGAACTTGATGAACTTAAAGGTCTTTTCCAACCTAAAAGATTCTGTGATCTTTTTTCCTTTCTTAGCCCACAGCCAGCAACCTTGTGCACTATCACGGCCCACCCATCTTGATTGGCGTCTGTTTTCATAACATATTGTAATCCAGACCCCACTGATGCTGGCAAAGTACCAAAACCCCATCCTGAAAAGGAGTCTAAAGGCACTGGTTGGTAAGGAGCATAGCCAGGGTCTGTTTCCACAGGGCACAAAAATCAGTGTGTGATATTCTGGTTGTCCCATTCCCAGGGTGGGCACAAACTGAAATACCTGTTGATTGGTCAGAAGCCGGTATGGACCAGAACTGTGTAAAATACCCAAATAGTTTCTCTTACAAAAATGCCAACTGGGTCAAACCAGAACTGTTCCTGGAAGCCACAGCCATGTTATTAGCAGGAGGAGGAATGTACCTGCTGATCAGAAAAAAGGAGTGAAAGAGAAGGGCAAGACAGGATGAAACCAAGTTTTTTGTTTACTTGTTTATCCAGAGCTAATCTTTATTAACCAAATATAGCCTTCTGCACCCAAAATGGGTTCTGCAGGCTGTTCCTGATGGTAACCTGTAGGTAGCATTTAACACTGCAGTTTCAGTGGTGTGTTTATTGTCTTGTAACTGGAGTTGCTGATGTTTTTTTGAATCTCTGGTAAAACACTAAGAAACTGTGCCTCCTCACTTTTTTTTTTCCTCCTTAAACCACTGCAAGGGCCTGAAAGAACTGGTGAAGCAAGTGAAGAGCCTGCCAACTGTCAACTATAATCTGCTGAGGTATATCTGTAGGTGAGTGCTCTTGCAAAAATATCACAGTGATATTTATAACTGTGAGCTGACAGACAAACTGGTCTGTGAAATACAGGTTTACTGCATGGCTGACTACTAATTTGCCCTATCAAGGTGCACAGTTAGGACTTTCATAAGCAGGCTGCACTCAGCGAGGCATGCAAGGAGGTAGAAGTGAACATATTCTGTCCTCTTTGTAGGACCCTGGTTTTCCCACCTCCAACTGTACTTACTGGCCTTGGCTGTGCACTGCTGAAGCATCCTCAAAACCCATGTATGCCTTTGAGTGTATAGAGTAGTTTTTTGGATGCTTCTAAGACCTTAAAGAATGTCTTACACAGTTGCAATTTGTGAACTTACAGAAAGTTCCCAGCATTAAAAAAAACCCAAAACAAAACAAAACCCAAAAAATAAACCACCAAACATTTTTCAAAGAATACAAGCTGCTTTTTTAATTGTCAGTTTGCATTTTAAGGATATCTTATGAGCCAAGTAGTTGATTATCTATGCTGGAGAAAGTTACTGTCCTCAACAGAGTTACCTTATATTCAGTCCAGACTGAGATTTGAATTTTGTTATCAATGTATGATTTTGAAGAAAATCTGAAGAAGCTGAGAATAGCCTTGAGCTTTTCATGGTGCTCCACAAGGATTTGGAATGGAATACTTACACTGTGTTAAGAAACAATCACATTTTCTCCTTTTCACATGTTCCTTAAAGGCCTCTTTCTTCCCTACAGGTTCCTTGATGAAGTCCAGTCTTATTCAGGTGTAAACAAGATGAGTGTGCAAAATCTGGCTACCGTTTTTGGCCCCAACATCCTTCGCCCCAAAGTGGAAGATCCTCTGACTATCATGGAGGGTGAGCTTACTGTACATACCCTGTAATAGAAAGAAGGAATGCACGTCTTCAGGTTTATTGACAGAACCCACCGGTCCGTGTAGTACGTGCAGTCAGTCCTGTATGTCTGTTTTATAGACACAGAATTCCCCAACCTGAATGAACTTACAGGATAAGTCTTGGAGGTTACTATGAAAGCGACTGAGATGTGCAGCATTGCAAACAGGCTTTGCAGGAGACTCTGCTGCCCTGGCAGCCTCACTGAAAATGGACTTGTTCTCTCAAAGCCTGCTGCAAATAGGGCATGTTCTTATTCAGCACGTGCGGTCGGAGAGCAGTTAGTATTTTATCTGCGGGTTTTAAGGATGAGAAAAAGTTAGCACAGGTTCCTACTGCAGTGACCCATGTAGAATTCCCCACAAAGCAGTGGTGTATCACGTGCCTTCTTGCAGAACAGCAATAAAATTGTCAGCTACATTCTATTATTTATAGCAATGTCCAGCTATAGCATTTTGCTGTGAGTCAGACAAAAACATAGCCATGACAACCTCCTCCTGTAATTTACTCCTAGGCTTAATCTTTGTGACTTCATTTCTCCATAAAGTACACGATGCCTTGTCTCCTTCCAAACACTTCTTTCTTAATATGTAGGGTTTACTTAACTTTCTCAGAAATTAGGGCAGTACGCAGCCCCTGCATTGAAAATCTGACCAAAACTCAAAAATGCAGCGTTCATGGTTTATTTGAGAGCGGGTGGATTTATTCTTTTTCTGTGAGTTTAATCCTTTTTCTCTTTTCCAGGTACAATTCCACATATGCTTTGTTCATTTACTTGTTTTCCTGAAGTCTTGTGTTTCCCCCTTCTTCCTTTTAATTCTTAACTCGACGACTATGTTGTTGTCAACAGAAACACGGTGTTTCCACATCATGTATGAAAGCAGTGAATACCCAGGGTTAGCTGAACAGCAGCTCAGACAAAGCAGAAAATCTGTCATGGAAAGGGTTTTTAATCGTTATCTTCACTTCAGTGTCTGGATTCTTACTGTTGCAGGGAATGGTTTGATCATGCATTTGACTCAAACGGGTTTGCAAGAGCAGGTGTCCAATTTACACGCAGGTTTATTCTAACTGTTATGTTTATTCTCGCTTCCTGTCGCTTCACTGTCATCCCCTCTGTACCTGCAGAACTGCCAGACTGACTAGAACAGTAGTTTCTCTTACCATGACACTTCTGTAGAGCCTATCAGCCTGATAGGTAACTGCTGTGAATGTTTCTCTTGGTCAGGCAGCAAACTGTCCTTTTTTATTCCCCATGCTTTTGCATTAAGTAATATAAAAAGTACTTCAAATAGCTGAATAAATCAGAATTGGAGAGAGATGTCGCAGCGCTCATCATAGCGCTTAAGTAGATGCGAACGGTGTCTGCAGGATTACGTTTGCTGGTAGGATACTGTGTATCCCCAGCTCACCTGGGGCAGGGGAGACTAATGGAGATTAGGGATGGGGAGAGAGGAATTAACCATTCCTAAATAAAATACTGTCGTCTAGGTTTGTATTTTTCCGGAACTGGCTGCTGCCTGAAGTTCGTGGATTTTACCATGGATCATGAGCAAGAAAGTTTTTGGGTTTTGGTTGGGTGGTTGTTTTGGTTTTGTTTTTTTTAACTGGGTGGAAAGAGAAAATAGTATGGTTTTCCACTTCTTCAGAGCAACTCTCCAGCCTGCTTATCAACAGCCCTAGCCCTAAAATGATAGTGGCTGCTGTAGGAAATGGCATGGATACTATACTCATTGAAGGGAAATATGTATTTTTTTTAAACTAATGAGAAACAGTGTGATTAAGCAGGTTGCTGACTTCTCCTTAAGCATAACTTCAGGATCTGACATGAGACGATGCTGACTTGCAGTTGGACTGTTCGTAGGAATTTCTAACAGAGACTCTGCATCAGTTGGTGCTCATGGCCACCCTTCTTCACTGATCTTTGCTTTTTAGAAGATAGAGAGTACTTTTCTTACAACCATTCCAAGTCAGACATGCAGCTAGGAGTAACCATACCTGTCCAATGGGGATAAGGAGTTGGTTTTGTTTGGTTCAAGAGAGATTTTCCAGAATTCGAATCATGGGCAATTTTTTCCTGCTAAGCACATTGGTAAAATTTGCCTGAGTACACAACAGTGTTTGTAGTAAAATCCTGCACATAACAGCTAATGTTTTCAGAGGGAACACAGCTACATGTGCCATGGGAGTAGCTAAGTGACTTTTCCTGCTGCATAGTTCTAATGTCTGATTTTTGCTTTAGCAAACAACCAAGAACATTAAAAAACCCGTTGTTGAGTAGCCACGTTGAATTGGCTCTTAGCAGTTGTATTCTGAAAGGGTGGGGCTTGAAGATCCAGAATATTATGAAGGCGTAGCACGAAATGATTGCTTAGAAGAGCACGGCATGCCTCTCTGAAAGCTCTCTAGGAGCTTAAAAATGGGGTGGTTATTGTAACTACCTTGGCCTTCCCAAAATATTCCTAATACTCCTTAATGAGAGTCTGCTTAGGGTAATAGAGTTGCATGTCTTTATTAGTCCAGTTATAAATGCTCGTGTGTAAATTGGAGTGCAGTCAAGAGGTGTGCACACCGCGGGGTTGCTCTTTAAGAGGAATGGTAGCCATTTATTACAGCAAGGAGCGAGCAGTGGTCCTGCATTAGTTCCATAGTGTGCTATAACATGGCACAGTTTTCCAGTACCAGTTCCAGTACCATAGTTTTCCAGTACCAGTACCAGCAGTTTTCCAGTACCTGAAGGGGCTACAAGGGTGCGGGGAGAGGACTTTTCACAAGAGCCTCTAGTGACAGGACAAGGGGTAACGGGTACAAATTGAAAACAGGGAGGTTTAGATTAGATATCAGGAAGAAATTCTTCACAGAGAGGGTGGTGAGGCACTGGGACAGGTTGCCCAGAGAAGCTGTGGATGCCCCATCCCTGGAAGTGTCCAAGGCCAGGCTGGATGAGGCTTGGAGCAACCTGGTCTAGTGGAAGGGGTCCCTGCCCATGGCAGGGGGGGTGGAACTGGATGATCTTTAAGGTCCCTTCCAACCCAAACCGTTCTGTAATTCTATGATTCTGTGATAGTTTCCTGGTTGCATATAGTCTCACTATAGAGTGGTTAAAGGCATTCATATTTAATTAAATATGTCATGTTACTGCCCTGTTTCGACTACAAAGACTACAACATCTGTGTTCTAGCAATGCAAATCCCTTGCCTGCCCATTTTCTGTTAAACTACTGCATACAGGTGCTGTGCCAGACTAAGACTTTGGTTTTAAAAATGATTGCCCCTTTGTGTTGAAACACATCACTTAAACAATGATGTTATCCTTCGCTCTTCACCTTCTTCTGTGGTCATCCTGTGGTGCAGTTACTGTCATGGTAGTAGCTTCTTCACAAAAGTTCCTGCCCTTCGGGGGTCCCCGAGGCCTGCTGGCTTGGTTCGGCAGAAGGAAGAGGTGGTGTTGAACTGGTGCGGGGACTTCTGGCCTGTTAAACGCTATGGGTGTTACACAAATGGTTGTGTTGCATAAATGTTTGTGTAAGCTGAATGTTTGCTAAGTATTTGTGGAATCTGTTGGATATAAAGTATATTTATGCCCTAGACAAAACAGGCCATTAATGACCATGTGCGTGGTGTCTCCTTTCAGGTACAGTAGTAGTCCAGCAGCTAATGTCAGTGATGATTAGCAAACATGAAGAGCTCTTTCCCAAGGATGCTGACTCTCAGATGGGACCTGAGGTTTGCCACAACAACAATGAAATACCAAAGAAAGCTATCGTGGGGCAGCTACAGAACAAAGAGAACAACAACACCAAGGAGATGGCAGTGAGGCGCTGCTCTTGGGACAAACCTGAGTCTCCCCAAAGGGGAAGCATGGACAGTGAGTCTCCAACTGCTCTGCCAGGAAGCAAGACAAATAGCCCCAGGAACAGCATCCAGAAATTAGATGTCACCAGAAGTCCACCACTCATGGTGAAAAAAAATCCTGCTTTTAATAAAGGCAGTGGCATAGTCACCAATGGGTCCTTCAGCAGCTCTGTGGAGGGCCCTGAGAAGAGCCAGACCTTACCAAACTGTACCCTGCAAACCCGGAGAACGTCATCCCTGAAAGGAGCGGTGACGAAGATGGGCACACACAGCGTGCAGAACGGGAGTGTGCGGATGGGTGTTTCGAGCACAGACGGGCAGAGCAACACCCTCAGCAGCCGGACCCCGGGCTGGGTGCCCAATGGCTACGTCACACTGAGGGACAGCAAGCAGAAGGACTCGGTGAGTGAGTCGGGCCAGCACAACAGGCTTTCCACCTACGACAATGTCCACCAGCAGTTCTCGATGGTGAACTCTGATGACAAACAGAGCGTGGACAGTGCCACTTGGTCAACTTCCTCTTGTGAAATATCTCTCCCTGAGCACTCCAACTCCTGTCGTTCATCCACCACCACCTGCCCTGAGCAGGACTTTTATGCGGGTAACTTTGAAGACTCTGTGCTGGATGGACCACCACATGAAGACCTCTCTAACCCAGACGACTATGAGAACAAAAGTGACATAAGGAGTGTGGGCGGCCACAGCAGCCGAGCCACCAGCAGCAGTGATAACAGTGAGACGTTTGTGGCCAACAGTACCAACAATCACAGTGCTTTGCACAGCCTGGTGTCCAGCTTGAAGCAAGAGATGGCCAAGCAAAAACTAGAGTATGAGACAAGGATAAAAAGGTAAGGTGGTTTGGCTTTTACCATCTTGACTGCCTTTCGGGAGAACAAATCCAAGGAGTTCTCCCCTCTTGTGACTTGCTAGCAATCTGCACGAGCTGCAGTTACTGTGTGCTTGCCACTGACATTCCCATCTTTCGGTGTTGACACGCTCTGACATTGCTTTTATGACACAGTGATTCAAAGGGGTTCGTTTCAGAGCAGTCGGTTGCCGTGGTTGTGACATGCTATTCTGTGGCTTCAAAAACAAAGCCAGAAAGCTGTGAGTTTGCCCTCACAGTGTTTTCATTAGTTGATGCCTGTTCTCCAGAGACTGAGAAGGGCAACCGGGCATCACCTTTCAGTCAAAGCAGTGCCATGGCTTACTCCACCTATAGTTGTTGGGACTGGGGGACTGCTGGAATTCCGTTCTAGAGTCCGCGTTCCTCTTGAGACAGTGTTGTACCTGGGAGTGACCTCTGCTCACAGTCCTATCTCCACACCGCTGGTTTGCCGGAGCCTTTTCTTCACAGGTGGGGCATGCTGAAGGCAAGGGAGAGCTGTGTCTCTGTCTGCAGGTGGTGCGGACTCTCCTTGCACACAGTGGGATTGCTCGGGTGGATGGCCGTAATGCTCACGGCATAACCTCAAAGCCTGGGCTTAGCGTTAGCTAGCGCGCACAGCAGCGCAGAGCTTATTCCTTGTAATAAAGGTTCTTCGGCAGAGCTGTTCAGGACTTGTCTTCTCACCTCTGTTGTGCAGAAGCCCCTTGCGTTGGCATCTCGGACACTGCAAGTCATAGCTGGATCACAGCACAGGAGAACTACTGGCAAGGGCAGCGTACAGAAGATTGCAGTCTTCCGCCCACATCGCTCTTCTCAGCGCAGCATGCGCTGTCGTAGAGCACTTATAGAACGGTTTGGGTTGGAA